>NW_024426885.1:71492283-71493329 GCF_017311325.1 Ursus maritimus | reverse complement strand
TTTTTATGAGATTGAGGAATGTACCCTCTATCCCTACACTCTGAAGGGTTTTAATCAGGAAAGGATGCTGTATTTTGTCAAATGCTTTTTCTGCATCTATTGAGAGGCTCATATGATTCTTGACTCTTTTCTTGTTGATAAGATCTGTCACACTGATAGATTTGCAAATGTTGAACCATCCTTGCATCCCAGGGATGAATCCCACTTGGTCATGATGGATAATCCTTTTAATGTACTGTTGGATCCTATTGGCTAGGATCTTGTTGAGGATTTTGGCGTCCATATTCATTAGGGAAATCGGTCTGTAATTCTCCTTTTTGATGGGGTCTTTTCCTGGTTTGGGGATCAAGGTAATATTGGCCTCATAGAATGAGTTTGGTAGTTTTCCTTCTGTTTCTATTTTTTGAAACAGCTTTAGGAGAACAGGTATTATTTCTTCTTTGAATGTTTGGTAGACTTCCCCGGGAAATCCATCAGGCCCTGGAGTTCTGTTTTTCGGAAGGTTTTTAATCACTGCTTTAATCTCTTCATAATTAATTGATCTGTTTAAAAAATCAGTTTCTTCCTGTTTCAGTCTTGGTACTTTATAGGTTTCCAGGAAGGCATCCATCTCTTCCAGGTTGCTTAATTTATTGGCATATAGCTGTTGATAAAGTTTCCAATGATCCTTCCTATTTCATTGATGTTGGTTGTGACCTCTCCCTTTCATTCATAATTTTATTAATTTGGGTCCTTTCTCTGTTCTTTTGGATAAGTCTGGCCAGTGGCTTATCTATTTTATTTATTCTTTCAAAGAATCAGGTTCTAGTTCTGTTGATCTGCTCTACTGCGCTCCTTGTTTCTAATTCATTGATTTCTGCTCTAATCTTGATCAACGGCTTCCTCGTGCGTGAATTAGGCCTGTCCTTCTGTTGCTGTTCCAGCTTCTTGAGATGAGAATATAAAAACTGCATTTTAGATTTTTCTATTCTTTTGAATGAGGCTTGGATGGCTATGTGTTTTCCTCTTAGGACTGCCTTTGCAGTGTCCCATAGGTTTTGGACCAT
>NW_024426885.1:71375935-71492273 GCF_017311325.1 Ursus maritimus | reverse complement strand
CTGATTGCTGTTGCAAGGACTTCTAGTACTATGTTGAATAATAGTGGCGAGAGTGGGCATCCTTGTCGTGTTCCTGATCTTAAGGGAAAGGCTTCCAGCTTTTCCCCATTGAGAATGATATTTGCTGTAGGCTTTTCATAGATGGTTTTTATGAGATTGAGGAATGTACCCTCTATCCCTACACTCTGAAGGGTTTTAATCAGGAAAGGATGCTGTATTTTGTCAAATGCTTTTTCTGCATCTATTGAGAGGCTCATATGATTCTTGACTCTTTTCTTGTTGATAAGATCTGTCACACTGATAGATTTGCAAATGTTGAACCATCCTTGCATCCCAGGGATGAATCCCACTTGGTCATGATGGATAATCCTTTTAATGTACTGTTGGATCCTATTGGCTAGGATCTTGTTGAGGATTTTGGCGTCCATATTCATTAGGGAAATCGGTCTGTAATTCTCCTTTTTGATGGGGTCTTTTCCTGGTTTGGGGATCAAGGTAATATTGGCCTCATAGAATGAGTTTGGTAGTTTTCCTTCTGTTTCTATTTTTTGAAACAGCTTTAGGAGAACAGGTATTATTTCTTCTTTGAATGTTTGGTAGACTTCCCCGGGAAATCCATCAGGCCCTGGAGTTCTGTTTTTCGGAAGGTTTTTAATCACTGCTTTAATCTCTTCATAATTAATTGATCTGTTTAAAAAATCAGTTTCTTCCTGTTTCAGTCTTGGTACTTTATAGGTTTCCAGGAAGGCATCCATCTCTTCCAGGTTGCTTAATTTATTGGCATATAGCTGTTGATAAAGTTTCCAATGATCCTTCCTATTTCATTGATGTTGGTTGTGACCTCTCCCTTTCATTCATAATTTTATTAATTTGGGTCCTTTCTCTGTTCTTTTGGATAAGTCTGGCCAGTGGCTTATCTATTTTATTTATTCTTTCAAAGAATCAGGTTCTAGTTCTGTTGATCTGCTCTACTGCGCTCCTTGTTTCTAATTCATTGATTTCTGCTCTAATCTTGATCAACGGCTTCCTCGTGCGTGAATTAGGCCTGTCCTTCTGTTGCTGTTCCAGCTTCTTGAGATGAGAATATAAAAACTGCATTTTAGATTTTTCTATTCTTTTGAATGAGGCTTGGATGGCTATGTGTTTTCCTCTTAGGACTGCCTTTGCAGTGTCCCATAGGTTTTGGACCATTGTGTTTTCATTCTTGTTGGTCTCCATAAACTGTTTAAATTCATTTTTGATTGCCTGGTTTATCGACTCATTCCTGAGTAGGATGGTTCTTAGTCTCCAAGTGTTTGAGTTTCTTCCAAATTTTTCTTTGTGACTGAGTTCCAATTCCAAAGCATTGTGGTCTGAGAATATGCAGGGAATAATTTCAGTCTTTTGGTATCGGTTGAGACCTGTGTTGTGACCCAGAGCATGGTCTGTTCTGGAGAATGTTCCATGTGCATTTGAAAAGAATGAGTATTCTTTTGTTCTGGGGTGTAGTGTTCTATATATATCTATGAGGTCCATCTGGTCCAGTATGGCATTCAAAGCTCTTGTTCCTTTGTTGATCTTCTACCCAGGTGATCTGTCTATTGCTGATAGTGGAGTGTTGAGGTCCCCTACTATTAACATATTTTATCTATATGTCTTTATTCTGGTTAAGAGTTGGCTTGTGTATCTTGCTGCTCCCCTGTTGGAGGCATAGATATTTATAATTGTCATATCCACTTGTTGGATACATCCTTTAAGAATAATATAGACTGATTATTGAGAGATATGATTTTAATGATGCCATGTTGCCAGTAAAGTCTTTGTTTCTATAGATTGTGACTTTCTGTTCTGTATCGCTCTTGGGGCCTTTTTACTTTTATAGAACCCCCCTTAATATCTCCTATAGGGCTGGTTTCGTGGCTATGAAATTGGTCAATGGCGATTTTGGAAGGTCTTTATCTCTCCATCAATTCTGAATGACAGCCTTGCTGGATAAAGGATCCTTGGCTGCATGTTTTTCTCTGAAAGAGCTTTAAAAATGCCCCCCCAACCCTTTCTCTCATTCCAGGTCTGTGTAGACAGGTCTGACGTAATCCTGATACTTTTGCCTTGGTACGTGAGAAATTTCTTTGCCCTGGCCACTTTCAATACTGTATCCTTGGATCTTATATTTGCAAATTGCACTGTGACGTGACGTGGCGTAGGTTTGTCGTGGTTGAGCTTGGGAGGGGTCCTCTCTGCTCTTGGACACAAATGCTTGTTTCCTTTGCTAGATTAGGGAAGTTTTCAGCTACAATTTGTTCAAATATCTCTTCTAGACCTCTGTTTTTCTCCACCCCCTCGGGCATGCCGATGATTCTGACATTGGAACGTTTCATTGAGTCAGTAATCTCCCGTAACCTACATTCCTGAGTGTGGATTTTTTTAAGTCCAGCTTCTATTTTCGCTTTTTCTTCTACTAACCCATCCTCCAATTCGCTGATATGTTCCTCTGCCTCATTCACCCTGGCCGTCAGAGCCTCTAGTTTTGACTGCATTTGATTCATAGCATTTTTAATTTCTGCCAGATTTGCTCTCATTTCCGCCCTTAGAGATTCTATATTCTCGTGAATATTTTCATTAATATTTTTTTCAAGTCTACACATCATCTTGACCATTGTTACTCTGAACTCCATTTCTGACAATTTGGTTACATCCATATCCATCAGTTCTGTGGCAGAGGCCACAGACTCATTGTCTTTTCTTTGCTGGGGGGGATTTCTCCTTCTCGTCATTCTGATGAGGAGAGGTTGCAGGGTTGTCCAGAGCCCAAATTATTGCCGGGGGCCCAGGCCGTGCGCCCTTGTTTTATAGGGACCTTAGGGATGTGGGCTTCTTGATTTTTCAGCCTGCCTTGTGGGGGAGGGGCCTGCCGCGCCGATACTCAGGCAGCCCTGTTTGGGTAGAGTCTCCGCGTCCCCTGCGAGGGAGGATGGGGATGGGCACTCCCTGAGCCGGTATTTCCAGGCTTTTGTTCTCTGGTGGCTTTCCCTGGCGGTTTGCTGTGCCTCTTCTGAGAGTCAGAGCCGCAGAGGCTGGATTGTCATAGAACAGAGGGATTGCGGCCCGTTCTCTACTAATGTTCTGGCCACTTTAACTCTATTACTGTTGGTGCTGCTCAACCCTGCAGCGTCCCAGGATGTGCGCCCCACACCCGGCGTCCCAGCCCTCACTTCCAGGGCCGGCGCGTCTCTGTCCTTTGTGTTTCTAACGCCGCCAGCCGCCAGCCGCCCCGCGTGAGCTCCGGAAGCTCCTGGTCTCAGTCTGGATCCAGTGAGCGCACCGGGATTCCGGTGTTCCGCGAGATGCCTGGTGGCGCGCGCACCCGGCTCACGGTCTCAGTCTGCTGTTTTGCGGGTGCCGTCCGCGAGCCCCTCCCGCTCCCCCGTGCAGGTGGCTACTGCTTCCCGGCGCCCGAACACGGCGGCTCCCTCCCCCTTCCGTTTATCTTCCGATATCTGTGCACAGTTTCATGGCTCCCCGCTTCGTACCTCAATACTCAGTGCTGGAGATGTTCATTTGTAGAGATCCAGATGCGTCTTCCTGCGTCTCAGGCTGGTTCCGTGGTTGTTTAGGCTGGTCTGGTACCTATCCAGCTCGACTCAGGGGACCGGCTGAAAAAGGGGTCCCCTACTCCTCCGCCATCTTAGCTCCTCCCCCCAGCTACATGCAGTATAAAACAAAACGTGTGATTTGTTCATCCGCAAGGCCGATATTTAATTTCTGCTCTCATCTTGAAACAGCCATCCTCCTGGTACTCCAATTTTCAAACACTTGCACTTTCCTTCAGCTGTTAAATTGTATAGACCTTAAAGGGATATTACAGTGGAATGGAAGAGCTGGTGGGGACGCAAGGTCATTCAGCCTGTGTTGCTCAAAGGGTAGCAGTCTGTGGCCCACGTGCCTCAGGGTTCTGGGAAGACACATGTTAAACACAGTCTTGGGCACCACCCCAGACTTGCTGAATGGTTAGATTTGGGGTACAGGAACGTGTCAGCAAGCAGTCCCGAGAGCCACTGATACAGTCGTCATCGTCCCCCTCCCCCCCGCCATGAGAATATAGGCCCGGAAACCTGCAACTTGCCCAGCGTGTCAGAGCGGCAGAGGCAGAAATCAAATGTGGGCCTGCAGACGCCCACGCCCAGGCTTTCCCTTTGCTATTCCAGAAGGTGGGGCGCTAACCTACTCTGCTGTCTCCTCACCCCTCAGCCACTCACTTTATTTTTTAGACGTTTCCTCTAATTTGAGTGAGATATTTGAGAAAATCCTGCCCTCGTGAAAAAGTGGCTGCCTGAAATCCATAGGATTTGAGGACAGTCCCTGCACAAATGTAACATGTGAGGCAGTAAACAGATGTCTTTAAGCACATTTTTATTATGAAATATCACAGATACACCAAAAATAGAGAGTCCTGTAAGAAACAGCCATGTCCTTATTACTCAGAATTAACAAATGCTTACATGTTGTCATATTTACTTCCTTTTTTAAGAAAAAAAACATCGCAGGCACAGGTGAAGCCCCCTCCCTGCTAGCTGTCCCGCCCTGTCCCTCTCTCCCCTCGGAGAGGGTGCCACTGTCCCGAAATTCGTGTGCACCCTTCCCATTCTTATTTTTTTACTTTCTAATGTATGTACGTATCTTTCAATAACATAGTTTTGATGAGAGTATTTTATAATCGAGGACTACGGCATCATATTGTGTATATCAATTAGCAATAAAGGTACTTGTCCCCCCGGCATCATTTTTCAGTGCCATTCCTCTGCATGCAGGATCGGGTTAATTCTTCTGCTTGCCGTATTCCATTATGTGACTGTTCCACGGGCCGGCCGCTCTCCTGTCAGGGGGGCATTTTGGTCGGGTCCATTTCTTTGGTTACAAACAGGGCTGCGAGGCACGTCCTTGTGAGCACGTGAGATACGGCGTCCAGGGAGGGGTCCGGGAGCGGACCTGCTGCCCCCCACAGCCTGACGGGCCACCGCTGGACTGCTGTCCAAGGAGAGCAGTCGTGGATCCCGGCGGGGTGAGGGAGGGCCTGGTGCCCAGCTCGGGTGCCTCCCGGCTGCTTTCCGTTCGGTTCCTCGGGGAGAGAGAGCGAGCGTGCAGAACATTTCACGTGCTGGGTCTTACAGCAGCATTTTTCTCCATCTCTCAACTTCTCCTTTGTAGAAGGTGATGCACTCTTACAAAACCTTCATTCTCGCCCTCGAAGACTTCTCGACCATCTAAGTCATCTCCACAGGGAAGACGCCTTACTGAGGGAGGAAAGCAGCCTCTATGACGACATTGTTTTTGTGGATGTCGTCGACACTTACCGAAACGTTCCTGCGAAATTACTGAACTTCTACAGATGGTAAGTGGTAAAAATGTGGGGTAGGTAGAATTTGTCTTACTGTTCTTTGGATGTAGAAACAATTTATCAGCATTAAACCCCTGCATTTTATTTAAAAACCAACCCCAGAACCCCTGAACAACTGGGATGTGATCATTGTATCCTGGTTCTTTGTGAGGACTGACCTTTCAAAATTCTGCTTTCTCGTTCAGATGAGCAGCTCCATGATGTGAATGATCTTTATCAAAAAACAGGGCAAAGTTGATTTCAGTTTGGTGGTTCCGTTCTCTGAGTCAGAGTCCTGTGAGTCATTGTCTTGGTTGCCTTAAGCCAACGTCAGATGAAAATCAATGAGCTTGAAAGTGGCCCGTTTTCACTTGTGATCACACCTACCGACCTACGTGCCCCCCTGTATAGTTCCCTCCAACCCAGGTTACTGATCTGAATTCTGTTCAGCCAAACATCCACATTCTGTTTCCATCCTCTTCTCCACACATTTAAGAACCTAATTTGCCCTAATTCCAAAACTTTTCTGTAAGATGAAATCCAACAACCTTTGGAGCCCCATAACTTCCTCAACCCTTCGTAATTCTTCAACCTGGGTTGTAATTCCTGCCTTTTATACTATTAATGGCAGCAGCGGTAATAACAGCTACTATTATTTATATATACAGTTAACATGATTAGTTACTCTGGGGCCCGCTTACTTGCTGTTGAGCCCTGTGACGCTGTCCACCCTAGAACTAACCCGAACTGTCTCTGTCTAGCCTAAACCTAGAGTGTTTCCACATCCGTCTCTTTTAAAACTGGATCAGGGAGCTTGTTTCTTGGTGAGCCCCCAAGCCTGTCCCTCTCTCTTCTCTGTTGTCCTGGGCAGGGTGGTTGGATAGAGTCCTGATTCATTTATGGAAGGTCATGTTTCTTAGCGAGGGCAAGTTAATATAATTTTGGAGTCACCCTGTGGCTAGAGGGCAGATAGAAGAGAGTTGGAAATTGGGGTGTGTCTAGAATACCAGGGTTATGTTTGGACAACTGTACTGAGAAAAAGAACTTTCTTTAGCTCAGGGCCCGTGGGAGGGGTCCTTGTTGTAAGGGGGCCAAGGCAAGAGCGGAAAGAGGTGAAGGGTGGGAATGGGGGTCCGGGAAGCTGGAAATCTGGATTGTGGAGTTCTAGGACTTTCTCTAGGGAGCTGAATCCCGCTTGTGGAAGTTCAGCGTAGTTTAGCTGTTACCTTCAGCTTAAGTCTTCTCTCCTGTACTCCTTGCACATCTCTTGAGATCTCAGTCATCACTGCCACGGTCTGTCTCAGGCCATCATCTCCACCTGAATCACCGGTGACGGGCTTGGGGACCTGCTCCCCCCGTCCCGTGCTGCCTGTCCGCCCTGCATGCTTAATGAAAGCTGTGTCAGTCATTCTTTCTTCAGGTGATTCCTTAGTGACCACAGTGTCCTTTATCACAAAGTTCCTCCCGATTAGCAACTATTATGTGCTCCTGTGCTGTTAATTAGAAATAAACTTTAGAAGCACGGGGTCGTGCACTTTGGTGTGGACCTGCTGTTAAGTTCACCGTTCCTTTGACCAAAAAACACTTTCTCCAGATTTCTTTCATTCAGATTTCTGTCATTTGGTTCCCTAACAAGACTCTGGGTTTTGTTTTTTTTTTAATCAAAGACAGACAGAGATTGGCAGTGTGAAATGGAGTCAGTTTTGTCTCTACTCGCCCTTACATGTCTAGGTAAATGAAGTCACCCTCCTGGGCCTTCCTAAAGGTCATTTATAAGAGTTTAATTGCTGGGAATCATTTCTGAGGGGAACTGTGTTTTAAAAACCATCAACTATCTGAGTGGAGACTAACTCGGGGCACCGAATAGAGCAGCTGGCAGAGCAGTGCTCCGCGCGAGCCGGGGGCGCGCCTGTCCCTGCACCCTGGGCCCCCGCTGAGAGCACAAGCGACAAGGTCCGCGTGTTTGGCAGCCTGACAGGAACAATGTCACAGAACCGTGCGTTTGCTCACAGGGTCCACTTCAGCCAGGTCTTTTTTTTAGTGTGTTCTTTTTCTTCTGCGCCCTTTAAAATCCGCTCGTTGCTCCTCTGCGTTACGCCACTTACTACTGAGGCTTGCCGTTGGAAGCCCCAGTGTTCTGAGCACATGTTCCCAACCTCGAAGGAAAAAGAAACTGAAAAAATGCGCAGGTCGTACAGGGACGGTTCTTCGGTAAAATAGTAGCGATGTCACGCGTCGGCGTCGCTTCCTTTCCTGGTATGGACGCACTGACTCTCGTATTCCGTTTTGCCAACAGGACTGTGGAAACCACCAGCTTTGACTTACTGCTAAAGACAGATGACGACTGCTACATAGACTTAGAAGCTGTGTTTAATAGGATTGCCCACAAGAATCTGGATGGGCCTAATTTTTGGTGGGGAAAGTAAGTTAAACCTTGTTAGCCCTTTGGCTTCATGTACCTGATTAAAAGGAATTAATTTAGAACAAAACACACAAGCTGTTTTTCACAAGCAAAGTGTGGCTGAGATAGGAAACCTGGGGTTACTGGACGTCATTAAGCTACAGTTAGAGGGAAATCGGTAAAATGGGAACCTCAGGCTAAGGTAACGAAGGAGGGGAAGACGATGTGGCTTTCATCGTCGTGGCCTAGAAAGGAGCGGTACTCAGAGGAGAAGCTGCTATCCGTGATATGTTAGAAGAAGGTTCTAACACGTTTCTGAAACTT
The DNA here is from genome assembly GCF_017311325.1 of Ursus maritimus. Taxonomy (NCBI): domain Eukaryota; kingdom Metazoa; phylum Chordata; class Mammalia; order Carnivora; family Ursidae; genus Ursus; species Ursus maritimus. The sequence continues at coordinate 71,484,195 of NW_024426885.1, read as the reverse complement.
GGCTGTTTCTTCAGAGATACAGTATGATTCAGGATCTTCTTTAGCAGATGTACACACGCTGCTCCGGTACTTTCAGAAAGTCCACAGTGTAACTTAGAGAGTTTGATGCACCAGTCTTAAATGTAACACACCCCCGGGATAAATAAAGCTTTTCTTTAGACTAAAAAAAATGTTCATGCTTTCCTTGCTTTTACAGCTTAGTCCTTTGTAACGGTCGTAAAGGGGTCCAGCTTCATAGTGGTAGGATGTCCGTTCCACTGACATGAAGAGGCCAACTTTTTTTTGACTCTCAGTTTCAGACTGAATTGGGCAGTGGACCGAACCGGCAAGTGGCAGGAGCTGGAGTACCCCAGTCCCGCCTACCCAGCCTTTGCCTGCGGCTCGGGCTACGTCATCTCCAGGGACATCGTCCACTGGCTCGCCAGCAACGCGGGCAGACTAAAGACCTATCAGGTAATTCCAGATTTCCGACCTGACTGTATACTCTTCACACCAAGTCTCATCCAGCCCGTATTCCATCTCTGAGCACAGAGCCAGCGTAACTGGGGGGAAGGCATGCTCTCCTTTCTGCAGAAGAGTCGCCTCAGAGGTCAGGGACCCAGTCCTCGCCTCCAAATCCTGGCTCTAAATTGTACTCCTAAATCTTTTTTTGAGCCTACTTGTTAGGTTTTCAGACAAAAAGCTTGACAATCACAAGAAGGAAGACTGTAAAGCAAGGGCTTTCTTTTTGTTGATTCTGGTGACCGTGTCCCTAAACAGCCCGCCTAGCGATTGGATCCACTGTATCGTTCATACAGCCGGTGCTGGAGGTGTAAGGCCCCTGAGAAGGGCTGACTGGCCACTTGCTGTCTTGTGTCTAGACATTTCATCATGGTGGGTGTTACTGGCCACTAGCTTTTACTCTGTATACAAGTTTAATACAGGCTTGGCGTTTCCTGGTAGAATAATTACAAAACGAAGAAGTGGAAGGAGGACTTCTTACGGGAATGTGTGGCATCGTGTTTAGAGATGATACGGCATTTAAACTTCTGCGTTTAAACTTCACGGGGCGCGTACAGGGTGAAGACGTAAGCATGGGCATTTGGATGGCAGCCATAGGACCTACGCGATACCAGGTAAGCGAGCCGGAGGGGGGCTGGCCCTGGGTTCTGAGGACGTGAGGAGCTGAGGTTTCTGGGTCACACGTTGGGCACACAGTGAATTGAAGGTCTGGCATCAGAGCTGTGCTCTTGATCTCTTGATTTAATTCACGATAGTCCACCTAGGTTCTCATACAGTGTTTTTCTGAGTTTAAACCAAAAAGAAATGGTTTGGATGGAAGTTTTCCTACCCACAGAGAAGAATTCGGTTTTTATACATTTGATTAGAAATTCTTTGTAGCTTTAAAAAGTAAGGAATTGGGCACCTGGCTGGCTCAGTCAGTAGAGCACGTGACTCTTGATCTGGAGGTCATGAGTTTGAGGCTCACATGGGGCACAGAGATTACTTTAAAAAAAAAAAAAAAACTTAAGGAATTAGCCAGCTGAAGTTTCCAGCAGCATGATGGTCCAAGGGACCCTTTAGTCCCTCTGACTGATGCAAATAAAACACTGGATAAAATACTGGAACATGTTTTTGAAAATACACTGACCGCTGAGCCAGGGAAAGAAAAAAATGAATCTGCAAGAGACCGGAAATGGGAAATAGGGGTCCTGGGAAGAGAGCAGGCACGAAGCTGGGCTTCGCCCCAGAGCCTTCTGTTGAATTTTGGATTCTTCCAAATTCCACGTTGGCCACAGAAGGTACAGGGGGCAGAGGAACATGCCGGGCCTGCTGGGGCAGGAACTCTGCACGGTGCCTGGGCCCAGAGCAGGGCCCCCTCACTTCAGGGGTGAACAGGAATAAACCCACATCTACTGGGTCAGCCGTGACAGTCCTGCGTCCTGTTGAAGTCCCAGCTTTGACTTGAACACTGACGATAATTTCGTGTGTCTGATGGTTGATAGCTGTAGTGTTTGTCAGTCTGACCGTGTAGCTGGTGTGTCTGCACACCATTGCTCATGAGCTTGTGTCCTGCTGTGTTGAGAGACTTGTGTGTGTGGCCTCATGTTCCTTGGAAATGGAGGTATTTAAAATGCATTCTTACAAAGAGGATTGATGTTGTTTCTGCCTAGCACCGCAGGGCCTTACCGTCTCTGACTGCATTGCTGATGAACGGGACTCCTGCTGTATACCCAGCAACGTGCAGGCTGGGGTTCCAGATGCGCAGGGCAGCCCCCTTTCCGTGCCACCCAGGGTCAGGGCTGAGACGCAGCTTCTGTTTTCTAAATTACACACACACAGTCTCTTTCTCCCTCCCTCTCTGTCTCCCAGGTCTGGCCCCTCAGGGCCCCTGGCTCTGAGTCTCCTCTCCCTGGACATGGCCTTTTCAAACCCAGCAGAGCCTTCAGGGCACATGCTGACTCTGGCTCCTTTTCTCCAGTTTCTTCTCCTTTGCCACCAGTTCAGCCATGCTTTAACAAGATGCTTTTGACTGTACCCAGCATCTTTACGTTCTCAGAGGACGGGCTTCTCTGGCTCCGTATTCTGTATCGCAGGCAGCAGGCTGGTGCTCGAGACTCAGGCTGAGTCCGTTTTAGTCCCTCGTGTTCACCCCCCACCTCGGCTTCCCTTTATGAACTTCACTGCGACCTGGGGCAAGGCACTTCACTCAGCTTCTCGTTTGTAAAAGGGAAAGGATTCCTACTGCACAGGGTTTCTGGAGAACGAGCTAATACTTGGTACGGCCCCCAGCATATGATAAGGCCCCGTCCGACAGCCGCCCTTACTCACATGGTTTACAGCCACCTTCTCTCCCAGCCGCAGGGAACTCCCCGTGTGCGCTTCCCAGCCACAGAACTCCCTCTGCTGCCTGTCGCCCTTCCCACCATGTGGGCGGGTCACCCACAAACACACGGGTGCCTGGAATCCTTGCCACCTCCCCAGAACCCACAGCCTCAGTTCCACGGCTCCCAAGTTCCCTTTTGTTTTGTTTCTCGCCAGGACGGCCTGTGGCTGTGTGAGAAGACGTGTGAGACGGGAATGCTGTCCTCCCCGCAGTATTCGCCCCAGGAACTGACACAGCTGTGGAAGCTGAAGGAACTGTGCGGGGATCCTTGTCAGTGCGAAGCAGCAGGACTTTAATTCGCCGTGCTGGAGGAGGAGGGTATGCGAGGGAGAAGCTGAGTGTAAGTCTGAGGGGAGCCCACGGTTGGGCCGTAGGTGATGTAGTCTTTCAGGATAGTTTAGCTTGGCACTTTTTACCTGAAACCAATGTGATATTTCTAAATGTTTGCACAAAATTTTCTTTTTAAAAATCAGCTGATACTGTACATAACAAAAATTTTATTTCTATATTGGAAGACCATTTGAAAAACACCGAATTGTTTTATAAAACAAAAAAAAGTTTCTAAAACCTGATGTATCATCATTTCTAGTTTATAATTCATTACCTATCACTTTTGGTTAAAATTGGCCTCATTCAGAAATCTTCAGTAACTAAGAATGTGAAATCCAAGCTGGATTACAGAAGAGCTTTGTAAGGCATAATTAGGATAATTAAGGGCCAAACAACTCAGAATGCCGTGTGGTCACTTAAACCAAAGTTTGGGGATGGAAAAGGAACCCATATAATTCTTCAGTTCTGAACCTTGGTTTTAAAGTTCCCTTGGTAAGTGGGCTAATTCCAGTTTTCTTTTGCCATTTAACATGCATCCTGAAGGTCACAGTCTAGTACTATCAAAAAAAAAAAAAAGGCTAAAATTCTGTGGCTGTAAATCAAATACTTCTCAGGGCTTTAGTGATGTAGGGAAGGATACTGCTGAATAGTGGACACTTTGAAAGAATGAATTTTTCTTTCCTCCTGTCATTGCCTAATGATGTTTACCTAATATTAGTGAAGTCCGATCAGAGATGGAAATCTTCTGTAGAAGACTATATGCCCAGCTTAGGTACAGCTGTAGGGAAAAGCATGTCATGAATTTTCGTAAATACTCTAAAAACAGTGTAATGGAGGGAAGAGATCATAGCATATACATTACACATAGAAGAGCGGTGCCTCCCTAAGTTTAAGGGACATTTCCCAAAATGACCATCCAAATCATTTTGGTAACCTTTTAAGCCAGTAGTATCCATAGAATTCCATTAAAACTGGTCCTGTGACCGACATTAACTATGTTCAGATTTCATTAGCTACGTTCTATTTAATATTTAAATCTCCACACATTGAAATGTGTAGTCACAAACTATAAATATGAAATAAAATCAGAAAATCATTAGTAGGTGCAAAGCCTTTATTACTGCTGTTATATACAAGCCTAGAAATGGTCTCTTCCCAGTGAAAAATACCACCTTTTCTATACTTAGGGCAAGTTGTAAAACCTCTTTTTTTCTGACAGAGTTGTTCTAATAAATCCTATATTTCCGGTGATGACCCCCCCACCCCCCGAGTGTAGTCCCCAAACTTTCTTAGCTGTTACCATCGCACCAACAGGCAATCTCCACTTTCCACAGAATAAAACTGTAATGACTGCTGGTCATTTTCTAGTTCGATCTCTCTGCCAGGCATCTACAAACAGAACAAAGGGTTGGGGTGATAAAGACATCCACCTTAATACTTGTGCCCCCTCCCAGAGGCGTACGTTTCCCATTTAGAAGCAGTCCACGTCACGTGGCGCCCTAGCTCACAGCATGTCACACTGGGGGGACCTAAGCTGGACTCTGTGTTCTGCCAGACAACTTACTTTGGGGCTTTCATAGGACAGCAGAAGTTCTGACACAGGAACTTTGAGAAGACGGGCCAGCAGTCCCTTTACCTTCTGAATTGTCATGGAGTCTGTCAAAGAAAAAAACACCCTCAGTCTCTGAATGACAGTTACGTGTAAAACTAGTTCACATAACAAGACCATAGTCGCAGTGATTCACGGGATCCGTTTCCCCGCGGGAATCCTTAGGGAAAGGCTCCCCTACCCCGTGGACGGGGAGAGCCGGTTCCACACCACTGACTCGATGCGGGAAGCTGTGCAAAATGGAGTCAACATTCGACCTAAGTGCCCTTTGACAATGGGTTTTCATGCCATTTCAGTGGTTTTAATATTTCCTTCTTCATCTGAATAAACCAGAAATCATCTCTGCACAGAGTAAATGAGTAAAATCATTCACTTTCTAAACCTCTGTGATGACTCACTTATGGATGGCGGAGAGAATGCTGGAGTGGGGGCGCAGGCGTCAGAGGGCGCCTCTCCATCGCTCTGCCTTGGTTTCCCCCTGTGTCGAGCGAGGGAGGGACCGGTGGCCCGAGGGCTCCCTGTGAGTGCGCCCGCTCTGTGCGGATCACGACGCGTGACCGCGCTCGCCCCGCTCGGGGACCTGCTTCACGAGCAGATGCTTTGGTTTGTTCAGAAAACGCTACGGACTTCTTTCCAAAGATGGGTTGTGGTAAATACTGGATATTCTGATGATGAGAAATAGAGTTTCTTTGACGCTTTAGCTGGAGGCACAGCAACAGTACGGTGTTCCTACAAATACCACGTGTATTCAAATATTTTTCTATCAAAATGATTTTTGTAAAAGCTGTCTGTGTTTTTATGCAACTTGTGATAATAAATGTTATCTTTATTTTAGAATAAAAACTGGCCTTGTTTATGTGTTGAACATAAACACGTAATTGACACAATTCAAGTAACTTTTTCTTTTATGTGTGAGTAGGTTTAGATAATCTTGTGCTGTTAGAAAGATTTCGGAGGACCAGCTTTCACTGTTCAGAGGGTGGTTAGTGATGGTTTAACTCCCACGTGGCTATGGGAAAGGACACGTTCCTAAGTCATATCAGAAACAAAAAGTTTGGTCATACGACAATTCCAATAAGAACTCTGCCTACTCCCACTGTGTCTACAGAAAAGGTGGCAATTTGCACATAATGCTCTAAAGAACATTACCATTTCTAACGTAAATGTAACATAAGATTGTCTTAACGTTCAGAAAATGTAGAGATGGCTTGTGCCTCCCTAGGACCAGCGTTGAAAGTTTAACAGAGCTGTACAGTTCCAGGCTTTTCTCCGGTTCTGTCAGGTGGGTGGGTTTCATAACGTACTGACCACACGTGCTGCTTTCTCATCCAGTCCAGTCCTCCCTCCATGCGGCCAGCCAGCACCTGAAGTGCGACGGGGTCAGGACGACTTAGGATTGAGGTTTTTTTCTTTCAAGTTAAATTGAAATTCCTTAACTTGCCCCCCGCGGCAGCCATACTGGACAGTGCGGCCCCACGCTCCTGCTGCTCGCTCATGACACCCGACGCCGCGGCACGGCCCTGCCAGGGTTTAGTCGGCCCTTTCCTCCCCACTGTAAGCATTTACATGGTGGTGAAATTTGCCACTACAAGTGCTACAAGTAGAAATTTTAAAATGTGAATTTACTGCACTGACAAGCAAAGGAAAATATTGTACGAGAGCTCCTTAGGGTGACAGACATTTCACCTCTTCCTCAGAGCCTCGCTGCTCTCACCTACCCTGTCCATACCACTCCAGCCGTGAATCAGGCTTCCTCTGATAATTCACAGGACACTCGAAACAGAGACCGTAATTCTAGGTTTAAGGTACGTTAGCTCAATCTAGTTTGTTGACACAAAAGTATTTTCAGAATGAAACTAATTCAGTTCCAGTAACAGTGATGTTTAGACAGAATTCTGAAGTCATTTTTCTGAAGAAAACCTTTCAGTGTGTCCATTCAGACACCACATCCAAGAACTTTCTATAGGGACTCCTAACTGTTAAGGTGTGTGAAAAGTCACAAATGTCCACATATTTCACAGTTCAGCTCACCAGGACACGTTTCCGGTTTTGCAAAGGGACAGTAAGACAGACCTCAAGCCCAGGACCAGAGCCACAGTTTGGGAACTAAACAGCGGTGGGCTCGGGAAAGGCCACGCCGCTCCAGTGCTCACGCCGTCAGCTAAAGATGCTTCCAGTTTAACAAGCCTTTCCCAGACAAGCTGATGTGCGTACGGGACACTTGAGCTTTTGAGGGGAATAATGAGGGACTGTATTTTAGATCATAAAAGATGAGCAAAAACATTTAAGCTCCAGAAGTCCACACTTGTAGACAGTTTCCTTCCAGCCAACTCGTACCTAGGCCAGTGATTCCTAAGTGTGAGGAGGCAAAAGGCCTGTTTTTCTTACCTGGCAGTTGTTTCTCTAGGACTTTCTGGTCAACTTGATTAGGATATTTTATCTTCAGTGCTTGAAAGAAAAAAAAAGGCAAAAGACTGAGAGCTACTGTAATAAGCATCTGAACTGCACACACGTTAATCACAGCTGCCCCACGATCCGGCTGCTCGGACCGCCAGGCTCGGATCCTAGTCAAGAGCAGGTCCTACTGATGCTGAACATTCCTTCTATTAGTTCTTCACAGAATGAACAACAACCCAAAGCGCTGGACCAACATCTAGCGCCTCCCCTTCTCCCCCCGACTCCTCTCCCGACAGGGCAGCTGGGTGTCCCAGTGTAAGAAACGTCACAAGTCCATCCACTTCTCGCACGCTCCCCCATTTATAACACACGCCACTGAGCTGCAAGCACGGGAGCTGCTAAGACGTTCGCTGTGAGGATTCAGCTGTCTGCGAACTCCCTTCTCTCCAAGTGGGAGTGCTCTCGGTGCTTCCTGAAGAGAGCCCGCCCTACGGGCGCCCCCGTTTCGGCGCCTAAGGACGCAAACACGAGGAAGCTGCTTTCGAGTGTGGGCTTCTTACTCAGGAGCTGGTTCTTGAGCAGGAACGGCTGGTGCAGTTTGAGCTCCCCGTCCTCAGGCGCGCCGTACTCTGTGAGAAGACGCAAGCAGGGACGATGAGTGGCCCAAGGCCCAAGGAAGGAAACACAGGCGCTGAAAGGATCGGCCCACCCCGCGCAGCCGCTGCTCCGCTAACCTGGGATCTGCTCCCTGTTACTCGGTTACTGGTCTACTTGTTTGTCTTTAGGACGGAGGCCCGGCAACTGCTTCCACGCATGGGCTCTGCCAGCTGTGCCTCCGAGTCAGCCATGTCGAGCCTCCCAACCCGCAAGATGAGGCCGGGCCTTCGGGTACTTAAGACACTTCCTCGGAGTTTCGCCTTTGCAAACCGTTCCCTCGCTTTCGGGGTCCTGTGAGAACCCTGGTACCAGCTGGGACACAACCCACAGGACACCTTCGGGTGGCAGCCGGACGGCGCCACACCAGGCCGGGAGCTCAGTGCCATCCCCCGCCTGGAAAAGCAGCCTCGAGAGAAGGACACGGGAGAGCAGGCCTCCCCTACTCTGACTCCTGCCAGGCCAACCAGCGACTGCAATTCTGTAAATACCTCCCAGGGAGCTGTGCTTTTTGTCTCCTTAGCGGGACGCCCTGAGCCCGATCCGCCCTGGGCCCGATCCGCCCTGGGCCCGATCTGCGGGGCTGCGTGAGAGCCTTCCCTTCCCCTCCCCCTCCCCGGGGTGGGGGGGAGGGGGTTACAGAATTCACCTACAGTGGCCAGGAAATTGGGCCAGCTAATGAAGTGATTTGAAAGCAATTCCCACAGGCAGCTTTTCTTCCTCAAAGATAATGTTCCAGCCTGAAGCATTTATGCAGTGAGCTTCTTGCATTAGGAAATATGTTAAAAAAAAAAAAAAAAGAAAAGAAAAAGAAAATCACATAAAAGTGAAATTTGGTAAGGAGGGCACATATTGCATGGCGCACTGGGTGTTATACACAACTAATGAATCATCGAGCCTTACATCGGAAACCGGGGATGTACTGTATGGTGAGTAACATAATAAAAAATCATAAAAAAAAGTGAAATTTGGAATAATAATGAAGTTAAAACAAAATGAAGAGTACGTCAGGGACAGAGAATCACGAAGCGGTGGCTTCAGGGCCTGAGGACCCAGGCCGGGGAAGGTAAGGAAGGTAAAGAGGCCCCGAGCAGAGCGAGTGCCCGAGCTGGGGCGGGGGACAGGGCTGGGGACAGGGCTGGGGACGGGCTGGGGGGCGCCGCTGGAGCAGCGGAGGAGAAAGGCCGCGCTCGTCTGCACTTCCCTGGGCAGCGAACTACCTGGGGGGCTTCAGAAACACCAGGGCCTGGGTTCTACCCTAACAGGCCCCTCATGTTTAAAATCCCCAGGTTCTGGCCCCCCCAAAGGAGGAGGAGTCCTACCTCCCGCAGCGGGAAGCCCAGCGAACACACCAGACAGGGGAGACCTTCCCCTCAGAGCTGCTCTCCTCCCACCCCCCAATGCCAATCTCCCCCTTCCAGGAACCCACGGACTCCCCAGGTTCCCTCTGCTGGAGGCTGCTGACTTCTGTTCCCTAAAGGCAGCAGAGTGAGTCTTGCTCCCAACTTGCGGACGCGGCCCCAGATCACACCAACGGTCCGCTCAGGGGACCCCAAAGCGCCCGAGGGAGACAAGCAAGGGCACGGAGCGGCTGGAGCTGCAGGGGCAGCACGGGGAGGCCTGCGAGCCGCACGCACGCACGTACTGAGGCACAGCAGCTGGTATCTGGGATGCGCCGCGAGAAACCGCTCATGGGGTCGGTTCTTGTCGGGATCCTGATGGCCGCCCGCCGCCTTCCATTCGTTCCCGAACGCCTTCCGGTAGTCAAGCTCGGCCCCGCGCCTCTCCTCCGGCAGAATCTATGTGAAGGGGTAAAAACAGGTCTGTTCAAGCAGCTGTCTAACGAGTGTGCGTCGTACCCTGCCCTTCCCACGCTGCTCACCGTGGAGAATCATCACCTGGAGAGGGACGACGCTTACGTTTCTACCTTTCCTAACAGGGACAGAACTCAGGAGTTTACTGAAGAAGAGAATCAGAATTTCAGTCTCCTGTTTTCTGCACGAGAGTATCTGTCCACACGCCGGCGTCTGGCCCGCGGCAGGGGTCTCGGGCACCCCCGGGAGGTTGGCCCGCAGGTGCCCCCCACCCCCTGGGGGCAGATTATTCTAGGCGAGCAGCACATGGGTGCTGGCAAGGCACTGCCGTGGCAATTTTGTGAGAAGAGCAGCTGAGAAGAAGAGGATGAGCTCTGTGGTTCTGTCTTCTTTCTGCCTATAATCCCCCAAGCCAAGGGAGCGAGTGCCGGCTACTCCTCGCCCCCCTCAAGGGGGCAGCTGGGCACCGGCTTCTGTCCTCAGCTCATCCACGCCACCTCCCGAGGAGCCTGGAAGAACCATCACTGAGTCACGCGCAAGGGTGCTATTTGACCATCCGGAGGGAAACTACACTGATACCCTTTACGACACTCCAACTTTTTACACTTTTTGATCATTTGTTTCCTACTCTAACGAGCATCGGCCCTGAGACCAGCACTCACCTCGCATTTGTTCAGGGTCTTCAACTGCCCGATTCTGGCGATAATGAGCTGCCGCGTGGTCTGTGCCTCCTTGCTGCCCTCTGTCAGGGGGTTTCGGATGCAGGACAGAGCCTGCAGACTCGGTAACTTATCCAGCTCATTGATAAATGACCACTGAAACCCGGCAAGAGAGAATACGTGAAAATAAGCACATTTCAGGCTAATTTCTTAGCATATTTGAACTACCAACAGACAGGCAAAAGCCCCTAGGCTCCAGCCCGAGGCACGGGACTGTCCTCATGCCCCGAGCACCCACTAGGAAGACCACGCACGGTCACTCTAGAACCGCGCCCTGTAAAATGCCAGTCTGCCCCTGTGTGACTCAAACTGATTTCTTTCTTAATCCTTTTGGGTTTTCTGAGAAAAAGCATTTCTCTTTCAATTTAAAATATTTCTTACTACATCAAAATAAAAAGCTTCTGCACAGCGAAGGAAACCATCAACAAAATTAAAAGGCAACTTACAGAATGGGAGAAGATATTTGCAAATGACATATCCAATAAAGAGTTAGTATTCAAAATGTATAAGGAACTTATCAAACTCAACACCCAAAAAACAACTAATTCGATGAAAAATGGGCAGAAGACATGAATAGACATTTCTCCAAAGAAGACACCCAGATGGCCAACACACACATGGAAAGATGCTCAACATCACTCATCATCAGGGAAACGCAAATCAAAACCACAATGAGACATCACGTCACACCTGTCAGAATGGCTAGAACCAACAACACAAGAAACAACAGGTGCTGGCGAGGATGTGGAGAAAGGGGACACTTGTGCACTGTTGGTGGGAATGCAAACTGGTGCAGCCACCGTGGAAAATGGTATGGAGGTTCCTGAAAAAGCTAAAAATAGAACTACCCTATCATCCAGTAATCACACTACTGGGTCTTTACCCAAAAAATCCACTAACTTTGGGACACACGCACCCCTATGTTTACTGCAGCAGTATTTACAACAGCCAAGCCATGGAAGCAGCCCAAGCGTCCACTGACTGATGACTGAAGATGTGCTGTATACGCACAATGGACTATGACTCAGCCATCAAAAAGAATGAAGTCTTGCCATTTGCAACAACATGGATGGAGCCAGAGAGTATAATGGTAAGCGTAATAAGTCAGAGAGAGACAGGTATCACATGATTTCACTCGTGTGGAACATAAGAAACAAAGAAAACCAAAGAGAGACAAAAAACACCAGACTCTTCTTAACTATAGAGAACAAAGAGATGGTCACCAGAGGGGAGGTGGCTGGGAGAAACGGGGGGGATCATGGGTACATTTATGGTGATGAGCCCTGAGTAACGTATGGAGTTGCTGACTCGCTACACTGTACACCTGAAACTAACAGAATGCTGCACATTAACTATACTGGAGTTAAAATTCACTTAATAAGGAATATTCTTAAAATAAAAAATATTTTGTAATAGAAGGAACCGAGAAAGTCCTCATGGCAGTGGAAATGAGGGCTCGCGCGGTGCGCACAGTCTGCGTACGTACAAGCAGCTCTTACTTGTGATATCTGATTGTCATTAACTACGAGGTATTGCAAGGAAGGAAACATGGCTGTTTTGTGCCCTAGAAAAAAGGAGAATGAAGTTACACAGCAGAAGTGAAAGAAATAGCTCAAGTATGAGGTACTGGGCAGGGCAGAGGAGTTAATGATCTTATATACCAGTTCCAGCATCCGGAAAATGTATAGTAGAAATTCCAATGTCAGAAAGGATTAGTTGTTCTAATCTGAAATTTAAAATGTTAAATTTGATTACAAAGCACAATAGAAAATGCTATAGGCTATCAACCAGACTACATCTGTAATTTCTCCCCCACGCCCTAGGTTCTCATGCCATGTGAAACACTTAGAAACCACAAAGGGCAGTTTAGGGCACACGGAGTGGACTCGAGAATGTGTTCTGAGGACTGTGCAGTCGCCTACCCGTTCCTGGTGCCCACGGCTGTGCCACGTGCTCGTGGGTCTCAGAGACGAAAGAGACATGGTCTAACTTCCCAAAGGTTAATGAATGAAGACTTTTGACATTAGCACCAGGGCCAAATTATTCATTCTTCAGTTACCTAGTACAGACGTAGACTACGGTGTATGTGGTTCACAAGAACATTCTCCACATAAATTCAAATAAAAGTTTCCCCATGGGGATTACTCAGTTGGTGAATTCCATCATCATCATCACATTTCCACTGAGAAAGCAAATATCGCATATGATCCAGTCACTAAAAATTTCCTAAGCGCTATTGCAACCGGCATTTTAGGAGAAAATTACCTGGGCAGGTAGGCTATTAGAAACAGCTGATTTTCATCAATTAATTGATTAGAGGAAAGGTCTAATAACTTGACTGTCTGTAGAACATCAGCTGGCCTGTATGGAAAATAAAAGCATTTCAACATGAATTTAATCTCTTGTTTTCAAAGATACGGCCTTAAAATACCTGCCTTTAGGGTAAAGGAGAGGGAGGGGCGGGCGGCAGGTGGGTAGCGCCGCACAGGGGAAACACGAGGGGCCCTAGTGGTGATGGAGACATTCTGTATCTGCACGGGACCGACGCCAGGACCCTGGCGGTGATACCGTCCCGCAGCTCTGCCAGATGTTCCCGAGGGCGGGACCTGGCTCATGGGTACAGGGCATCTCTGGGTATTCTTTCTGATAACTGCAGGGGAATCTCAAATTATCTCAAAATAAGTGTAATTTAAAAACAGCTGCAGGGGCATCTGGGTGGCTCGGCTGGTTGAGCGTCCACCTCCTGCTTTTGGCTCAGGTCATGATCTCGGGGTTGTGAGACTGAGCCCCAAATGGGGCTCCATGCTCAGTGCAGAGTCTGCTTGTCCCTCTCCCTCTGTTCCTCCTCCACTCGCTCGCTCTCTCGCCTTCTCTCCCTCTCTCATAAATAAGTAAAATCTTTAAAAATAAAAACAAAGACACCTGCATTTGCCTGTATAATAAATCATTCCATATAGTAAAATCTTATTAACTTGAATCCGTTCAATGAGATTTTGTTGTAAATTTGCCTACGTTTAATTCTACGTAATAATTTAGTAACAAAAGAGAAAGACAACATTTAATTTACTGAAGGACAACAAGCTTTTACATATACGTTGGTACATCAACCTTAAGCAGATACTGCTAACTAAAATGCATTATTTGAAAAAATAATAAAATATATTTTATATATTTTATAAAATATAAAATAAAATAAAAATAAAAAATAATAAAATAACTAAAATGCATTATTTGATCCTTACAAAGCATTTCCTACAGAACCTCCATTTAGAAACAGAAGTTAAAAATGTTCTGTGAAACTAATAAAATTCTTGTCTTCAAATATATTTAACTCAAGGCTCTCACTCTGATGGGCTTTTCCTTAGTTAGAACCAATAATCAGTTGGCGTCCTACTCTGTGAAGAATAAGCATGTTTCTAATTCTTACTGGCAAATCCTTTAAAAAATTAGCGTGCGGCATCACGGAGACCGTTCATGTATTCAGACTAGATGGCGACACACGAACGTTAAGTAAACCCTTGGTACCTTTCTGAAATGAAAAGATCGTTAGACTCGAGGTACAGCTCCTCAAGGACCGGCCACCCAGAGGCACATCGGAGCACCTAGGAGAGAAACTGAGTTCAGGCCGAAGCAGTGTCTCTTGCATGCTTCTTCCCGTGTTAATTACTACAACCTCCACTTTAGTTCAGCTCAGTTACTGTTTTAGAAATAAAACGCACTATGGACGTTTCATCACGGACTCTAACTCAGGCCGGGAGTGCTGGTGGGCAGGTGACAAAGGGTTTCAATGACATGGGAGTGTATACAGTCGGCACTCTGGTGGCTGTGAATGCGTCCTCCGGGGATGTCCTGAACTGCACGGGGCACCTGTAAAGCGGCCCTGCAGACGGGCACTGCGCACACGCTTATTCTGTGACACAGTTTGCTTCACCAAAGGAAGGAACTTGATGATAAACACCATTGCTCAGTTCTCAATGCCAACCCGGGTGTGTAAAGAATACACTCATCAGACGGTGTTTCCCAGCAACTGTTCCTACGTGTTCTCACGTGGACCACCATCTCTAGCACCGGCATGTCTATGCGCCTGCCTGTTCTCGTGCTAGATCTAAGCCCATCGCCAAGGAGGGAGCCCTAGGACACACGCGCACCAGGGAAGGTGACTGGTCTCTAAGGGCGGTGCCTCAGTGGCCTTCCACAGACAAAGGGCTTTGCTGGGGAGGTACTTATCTGTGCTTGGTGTGAAAATGGAATATTCTGGGCGTGTGAGGTCAGTCCAGCTCTGATAGAAAATAGCAGTGCCAGATATAAGTTCCAAACGCTACTGGATGAAGGACCCACAAGTCCACTCTTAAACCTAACTGTATACAATGAGCAGTGGATTCCAGGAGCCAAACTTTAAAGGAGGAAAGGATGTGAGAATCTTCCAGCAGCTCTGCCTCAGAGCACTTGCGGGAAAGCTCCATCAACAGCTAAGTCGAGGGCTCTTTAAGTTTGGCATATGTTAACTGCATACCACCACGGAGTGCCACCGTCCAGAAAGACACCAGAACAATCCAGAAGGAGCTGAGAGAGAATCCCGACTCCCAAAATATAAAATTCTACTTTACTATGATTCTGCGACTCCTTTCTGTGAGGCAGTTTAAAGAATCCTACTATTTGGATAATAGGATGATTAAAGCGAGGCCACAGTTGTGCTTCCGTTCCCTATTAAGCCAAGAATTTCAAATTTCTTATTTCTGGGTAATAAACCAAAGAAACAGGATTACCTCTGCCCATGTTATTCCTGTTCGGTTAAGGACTAAAACCTTCAGTGCGGGAAATGTTCCGGTTCGAGATGGTGAACCCGAGGGAAAGCGGAGTTTATTCTCACTGTGTAGAAAAGAAGTCACAATGTGTTGACTGCCTGCTCCCCAGAAGGCCCGAGGGAAAGCCCCCAAAAGCAACAGTTTGAGATTTAATATGAGAAGTTTGGTTTGTTTCGACCTTAAAGTGAAATTAATTAAAAACCGAGGGAGTCCAGACTACATTTTCAGTATTTGCGATACGCGACTTTTTGGTACCTGACGTGCACAGATGTTCTCAGAGGACCGGGGCAGCTGGGCTGAGCGTAAGGCTCAGGCGATCCGAAGGTCAGCCCCCAGCCTCGCAAGGCCCCGGACTCCGCTAAAGTCAGCGCCCTCTCCAGCATCCTGCTGATACGCTGCCCCGGGGGCTACAGTCCTGGTCCTCCACAGTCTCTAAGCCACTCTTGCTATCAGGATGGATAAAATCAATCACTGCCTTCTCCACGCTGTCTTGTGATCCTAATCTCAGAAAGCGCTCAGTCCTGAGTCACTGTGAAGAAGGTACCACGAAACCACATGAGCCCCTACTTCCAGAAGAGGAGGCGCCAGGCGTCAAAGGACACCACCCTTTGCCCTCTTTGGAGCACCACTGATTGAGGCCTGACTCTCCGCTCTAACTGAACCTGCCTGACCCAGGTATGGCCCACCTGCCCATGCAAGGCTGGCTCGAGTACTTTCATACTTTCAGCCTGGCTGAGCCCTCGGAGAATCAGGTTCTAAGACTAAAACGAACCCAGTGTTTGAAGAGGCCTGGAAAACAGTGCCATTAGTGAAACACACAGATTGCTGGACGATCCTTATCAGAACCAAAGGAAACAGCATTCCAACAAAATGGCTCATTCCAACAGCAATGAAGTGCCAGAAGTTTCTGAATGAACAAGCACTTTTCACAGCCCCTCTCCTACCCCCCAGTTAATTATCAACTCCCCCAGAAGGCCCATCCTGCATGGTTAGGCTCACAAGAGACACAACGATCTCCCAGCCAGCCAAAAGTAAAACACATTCTGCCCTCCACCCCCCAAAAAAGGGGCGCCTGGCTGGCTCACTCAGTAGAGGGTACAACTCTTCATCTCAAGGTCGTGAGTTCGAGCCCCATGTTTGGGGGAGAGCTTAAAAATAAATAAGGAAAGGGACGCCTGGGTGATTCAGTCAGTTAAGTGTCCACGTGTTATGATGAGCACTGGGTGTGATACACAACTAATGAATTGTTGGACACTACATCAAAAACTAATGATGTACTGTATGCTGGCTAACTGAGCATAATAAAACAAATTAATTTTTTTAAAAAGTGTCCAACTCTTGATTTTAGCTCAGGTCATCATCTCAGGGTTGTGGGATGGAGTCCAGAGTTGTGCTCCACACTGGGCGTGGAGCCTGCTTAAGATTCTCCCTCCCTCTACCCCCCTCCCAACTCGCCTGCACTCAAAAACAAAAAAAAAAAAAAAAAGAAGAAGAAGAAGAAATTAAACTTAAATTCCACTAAGCCGGGGGCGCCTGGGTGGCTCAGTCGTTAAGCGTCTGCCTTTGGCTCAGGACATGATTCCAGAGTCCTGGGATCGAGCCCCGCATTAGGCTCCTGCCCTGCATCAGGCTCCTCTGCTGGGAGCCTGCTTCTTCCTCTCCCACTACCCCTGCTTGTGTTCCCTCTCTCGCTGGCTGTCTCTCTCTCTGTCAAATAAATAAAATCTTAAAAAAAAAAAATTCCACTAAGCCATCTCCCCCTCTCTCCCACAGAGATGCCGTGAGGGAATAAGGAGGGATCAGAGGTTTTTACACCAGGTGACAAATGGATGCCCAAGAGTTCATACCTGAGATTAAGAACTTCCAGGTGTCCGAGCTGATCAGCAATATCTAGGACTTCATCCCACGAGGACAACAGGTTTCTTGACAAGTCTACTTTTCTGATATCTCGAAGCGCACGTTAAGGAAGAGTAATACAGACAGATCCACACAAGACGGAAGTGTCTTCACCTCTGCATTCTGGAGCCCGGGTCTGCAGCTTCTCACCTGACACCCTCTATTCCGCTTGAAAGTTTTTCATGAGCACATGCTACTTTTACCTTAAGTCACCCAACTCTTCATTTAGAAATGAAAACGTTCACTGTCATCTGCTGCAAACTTAAGACAAACATCTACAGTCAAGTAAATAAGAACCAAACGTCGTCACCAGTGCTAAGCCATTCTAGCAATATCCAACAAAAGAGAGAAAAAAAAAAAACAATGATGGCGAGTATGAGCTATTAAGCGCCTAAGGTGTACCCACGGGTCTCATCCTAGGCACTCCTTCCGGCAGCTGCCTCATGGCCACGCACGGCCCTTCTCCTATGGCGCATTGTTCCACTCTGCACCGTGGGGACCCCCAAGTCATTAGCAGCACCCCCAAAACAGACGATGGGGGTTAGTGTGGACAAAGGTTCTAAAGTGCTAAGAATGATTTGGGAATTCAGAGAAGAAGAAACCAGCAGGACAGAAAGAAAAAGGCGCCCGAGCTGAATGCTTCAGGGGAACGTGCCATCAAGAGGGGGCACAGCTCAGCAGAACCCCCAGGGCAGAGAGACGGAAGAGAAGCCTGGGACAGGACTGGACCCATTGAAGGAGGGTCTTACGCACAACTGTGCAATGCTGGGAAATCATTCGTTCCCGTGTTCCACAATCATGGCGGGGGCCAGGAGTAGAGCAGTGAACACAGCAGTCGCGGTCACGGAGACGGCGATAAGCACATGCCTCTGCGATATGCCACGTACAGACACAGGCTCAGAGTAGCAGCCAAGGACGCAGGAAAGGGGTGTGTGGGTATTTCATGTATGCTGCTCATGGAAGACTGTCTTCTCTGTGAAGGTGCCATCTGAGCAGAGAACCAAAGGAAATGAGGAAATGCCATCTGGGAGATAAGCATCCGGGGAGAGAGAACAAGACAAGCAAAGGCCCTGAGGTTAGAACAGGTTTAGATAAAGGGCATGGGAGGTGCTGGAAATGAGGGCACAAAGGCCGCAGGGGCCAGGCCACACCACAAAGGGCCTTGCAGGCCACCACAAAGTCTTGGCTAGTCTCCGACTGAAATGGGAGCTTCTGGGGGGATCTGGACCCACCTGCTACTGCTCAGCGGGGTGCTTTCATGCCTCACAGTCAAGCTCCAGCCACCTTTCGTTTCCATGATGCTTCTAACTCTGGACCACGGGGTTGGTTAGCAAGGGTAGGGGTCCAGTCCACTAATCCTTCCCTCACTCACACTCTCCATCGTGTAGGCTAGGATTAGAAACACACCTGCTAGTCTATCCAGAGCACACAGACCACCTGCATCCTGAAACCGACTCTTAACAACCTGGCAGTTGTCAGGCAGTGCCCCTCGTGCGCACACACAGGCCAAGCGCTCCCGGTGCTACCTGGTTCCTGCTCGCAGAACCCGGCACACAGCCAGCTGGCAGAGCAGGAGGCAGCTCGCCCCCTCTCCAGAGCAGCTTCCTGGGCTCGGCACGCTCAGGGCCGCAGTGCTCCCGCGGCCTGACATCCCAGCGGAGGGAGTGACCTCAAAGTGTCCACCCAAAGGGACAACTGGATCAGACATAGATAATACTTCCGCTTCAGGTGAGAATTCAATCAGCAACTGGAAGACATTCATCACTGTACCCACAAATATCAGCCATCACTTGGTTATCTCACGAAACCACATCTCTTCAAGACTCGGGGGATGTTTTCCCCGGGAAAGAACAGCATCAGCGAGCAAGATGCTGACTCCCCAGGACCCTGCTGACAACTCTGAGCAACCAAACAACTGACGTTCCCAAACCCACCCACTGGCCACGTCTTCTCTGATACGTTGAAAGTAAGTCTGGAACCACCCAACTCCCAATCTTCCGAAATCATTTAGTAGCCGGCCAGGCAGATCACAGAACGTTCCACACACCGCTGTGGCGTCCTGCTCCTTACCGAACTACTCCATCCGCTTTGCTTCCCCTAACCACAGAGGATGGGACCACATTGGTTCAGCTCGCTGGGGCCCCTGGAGGGGCTGCTCACTGGCAGGGTGACCAGTCCCAACAGACCCCCAGGCTGAGGGGTTCAAGAGCCCAGACACACTGGCTGAAGAGCTCTGCTCTCCTTCTGTCACCACACAGCAAGCACTACAGGGACAGCTAGAAACAGCTGGCTCAAGACTACCGCTCCTCTGCCATCTCCTCCCTCAGAGACAACGGATTATCAACTGTCTTTGGCAGATATTATCACACACAGATTAGGCAGGCTTAAAGAGTTGCGAGAAAACCTTTCAAAGTTCGAGAAAGTCTCTTTCATTTGCCAGTGGGATTTTTCTTTTAAACTTATCTCCGATATTTTTAGTTGTGGACATGAAAGCAACGTAGGGCAAACACAACCACAAACCACTTCTAGGAGAAGGCAGGGAAGAGAGAGCACGCTTTGGGAAAGCCCGTTTTGAGGGGCCGTGCCAGGCCGCCCGCGGCTGCGTGAACCGGGAGAAATCTGCGCGCTCACACGAAGCCAGGCCAGCGGGGCTGCCGCGGGGGCCCCGGGCGCGGGCGAGGACGCCAGCTCCTCTGCGGCCCTGTCCGGACCCCACGGTCCGCGCACGCGCCGGCTGCCAGGCCCCGGGCGCGCCGAGGGCGCTCAGGAGCGGGGTGACGGCGTGGGGCAGAAGGCGGACGCCAGCCAAGTGCGGCCCGTGTGACGAGCCCCGTCCGGACACTCTGCTTCCCATTTCCTTGGCGGGGGTGGGTCACGCTGCCTCACCTGAAGGCACAGCGCTCCGAGAAGGTAAATAATTTCCTGGGGTGGTGACTGGCCCCGGGGAGACGGATGCCCTGAGGAAGAAAGTCGGGGAGAACGGGCACCGGGCGGGCTACTGGCCGTGTCCGGCGTGAGCGCCAAGTCCAAAGTCAGGATCGCAGGGAAAAGGATACTAGGACATGCTTTGGCAATTGCTCCTTTGTCGCCAGCACAATTCACCGCACAGTTCCTCAGAGAAATGTCTTGCAACTTGCTCAGCTGACTGCATGAAAAACATATAGTTCACACGTATGCATAAACATGTACACGTCCACCGGCCCTTTAAAAAGTTAAAAAGTATTTCATATAAAAAGTTACCAAAAATAACCAGTACCAGTACCCAGCAGCCAGTTTCAGAAATAAAGCCTTACTAAAGAAGAGAAAGAAAGTGTTACACTATAAATATAACTAAAGTCCTCCGTGTCCCATTCCAGGATATTCCTTCTGCCTCTGCTCCCCCACACTCGATGTTTGGTTAAACTTAAGCGTCTAATAGTTTTACTACACATTTCCGTATCCCTAAACAACCACAGCATTCCATCTATAATGAAACTTGATGTAAGTGGTATCCTATTGCATATATCCTCCTCCAGGCTACTTTTCCCCCAACGGTATTTTGTTCAGCAGTGAGATTGGGCTTCGTCCACCCGTGTACTCTACGGCATTTGTTTTACATCTTATAGACCACAATTAATTTATTGACTCCTCTGCTGACATTCAGATTATTCCCAACAGAGCTGAAGGAAACACTATCGTATGCTTCTCACATTCACATGTGAAAGTCCTTCTAGGGTTATACCCTGGAGAGCATGCGTTTCTTCAGCTTTACTACGTAATCTCAGAAGCCACGTTTTAAGTGTAGAGGACCTGCATTTTCTACTCATTGAAAGAGCCTGTGTGGTATCTAGAACATGGAGTCTAGAGCCTTACCTCCTGGGTTCAAATTCCAATTCCACCACTTCCTTTGGTTTTAGGGGAGGTCGAATCTCTGTGCTCAGATTCCACAGCTATAAAATGCTGTGGTTTACATACTTGTTCATAGCAGTGTTACCGATGTAGCTAAAGGGGGAAAACAACCCATATGTCCATCGATAGACGAATGGATAAACAAAGTGTGGTACGTCCATTCAATGGAATATTACCCAGCCTTAAAAAGGAAGGGAATTCTGACATACGATACAACGTGGGTAAACTTGAGGACACTACGACAAGGGAAAGAAGCCAAGCACAAAAGGACAATACTATAGGATTCCACTTATGTGAGGTCCCTGGAGGAGTCAACTTCACAGAGACAGAAAGCAGCATGGTGGCTGCCAGGGGCTGGGGGCTGCTGTTTGACCGGGGCAGAGTGTCATTTTGGGAAGGTTCTGGAGATGGACGGTGAGGATGACTGCACAACACTGTGAATGTATTTAATGCTACCCAACTATACACTTAAACTGGTTAAGAGGGTAAATTCTGTGTTGTGCTTTTTACTATTTTTTAAATGCTATAATTTAGTGTTTGTGAAACCTCAGGATACTGCCTAATATACAGTAAATTATTTTGTAAGTATTTATAAAAATAAAAACTGACCACCTTTGAGGGAAATACTCTGATCAAAATGCCAGGCATGCACTATTACAGACATGAGAAACTGGGGGAAAGGTAGCAACAAAGGTCTAGGGCAGAAGTTCCCAAACTGGCTCAAGTTCATGGCGCCCTTGGTGTTTCAATAATTTTTTCAGTATGTCCATAAGTCAAAAAACAAAAAAAGAAAACAAACAAAAACACTGCAATTATATTAAGTAGTTAGAGCCAAACAACATAATAATTATTTGTGACCCACAAACTTAGTGTCAGTTGCGCCCAACACAACTTCCCAAACCCTGGAATCAGATTGGACATCACTACCTCCATTTCCTGTTCCATGATGATTTTCGAGAGATACTTGTTTTTTATCACAGGAACACCAAAAACCCAGCTTTGCAGGGATGGGACACCAATAAAAGGACTTGTAGGATTATCACGAAAATGAACCACCTCAAAATAGTAGTTTGCTCCGTGTCCAACAGAGGCCTCTGTTTCCCTCTAAAATTAAAAATACCCCACTGTGCCGGCTGTGTTTGCTGCAGCGCTCAGGGAAACCTTGCACAGAGCTTGGGAGCCCGGGCCTCAGTACAGACCTCACCCTGGAGCCAAAGCTATCTCCAAGCGAAGTCATACATACTTGGGGTTTTTATTGGGGTTTTTTAAAATTCCATTTCTATAAGTCTTAGTGGTACAAACTCAGAGCTGGTCAGCTGGATATTATTAAGGAGATACCATGATGGCTACAAGTGGACCAGCATTCACCCGCACTCTCCTATGTTATCCACAGCAGGTCTAACAGCTTAGGTGTTGTTTCGTAAATGAGGAGACTCAGGCTTAGAACTCAGGAAGTGTCAGAGCTAAAAGGTGGCTTAGCTAATGTCTGAACCCAGCCTGACTCCAGCACTGGGTCAGTTCCAAGGGAGATGCTAGCTAATTATGGAACGCCATGATATTCCAGTAGTTGGGTCATGCACCAAAAGAATTCATGAGTTAGACAGTAGCTCTTAAGGTAGGGGAGGAAAATCTGTTTGCAATTTTCACAGAGCCATGGTATTCAGATTAACCAGTAAGAAAAAAAATGTGCTTCTTTTGGGGTAAAAGATATTTCAACATTTGCACTTTTTTCCCCAATAGTTGCATTTTAAATGGGAAGATGAAGCAAAGAACTCCAACCCTATAAAGCACATAGCTCTTTAAATCTAAGTAAACCAGTAGGATAAAAAGCAAAAAATATCCATGAGTTACCTCTCAGTGGTAGCATGAGTCACGACTTCCTTTTGTTCAATTTCTATTTTCTAAATTCTCAACAATGAGTGTAAGCTGCTTTGTAATTAACGGCCAAGTTGTTGCTTTTTTTAAAAATCTTGACTTATTCTGAGTTTTCCTCCTTCACATATTTTTTATTGAAAAAAAAATCCCATACAGGAAAAGTATATGCGTTAGCCTACCTATACATCAGTACACATCTCTGTGATTTTAAATAAATATGCACAGGTCACCACCACCCAGATCAAGAAACACGTCCCCGGAACTCAGCAAGTCCTCTTTGTGCCCCTGACGGTTGCTTCCTCCCCTCCAAGCGGTCTATCCTGACTTCTGACACTATCGATCAGTTGTGCCTGTTGTTGACCTTCACACAGACAGAATCATTCAAGGTGTACTTCCTGCGTGACTACTTTGGCTGGACGCCGTTAATGAGATTTCATCCGTACTGTTGCACCGAGCAGTAGTTTTTGCTCACGTTCACTGCCACAGGTGAATACAACATAATTTATTTCTTCATTCTATGTTTATAGGTATTTGGATGGTTCCTCTGAGTTTGTTGTTGCTAATGCGGGTCACCCATGCGAAAAAGCAGAGGTATCAAGAAATGAATTTATTCTTCAACATGGTCACCACGTGCACTTTCCATGTGGTGTATGTTAAATCGTCACAATAACGGCAAAATAAGGTAGTGAATGGACTTTGAACAAAACCAGTTTATTTGACTTGAGAGACTTTTCGAGAAAGTAAAAGACGCCAAGTGGCTACAAATGTATCTCCACTGTGGCCACCAGAGGGCACTAATAGGCCGCCTTGTCCTGGTCAGGGTCAACCATCACAGTACTGACCATCAGCCTGCATCGCCTGGAAGGTTCTTGTGCAGTTGTGTTTTTGTGGAACATGAGTTTCTACTCACTGTGATTCAGACTGAGCATCGGAGTGGGCAGAAGGCCTCTGTTCACAGAACCACAGTGTACAGAGTTTCTTAATAATTTGGGGTACTTTTTAAAAGCAAGAACCCATGGTATTCTGATCCAGGTCTAGGAAGGGACCCAGGATTCTGCAATTTCACAAGCACCCCAGGGAAGAAAGGGTGTGCGTCCAGAGATGGAAACTAACTCGGTTCTAGATAGGCCCAGCATGCCACATGACAGGTAACAACTTAGACCTCTGCTGCCATTTCGGACCTATCTGCCATTCTGACCCACTAGAAATGTCACCATGAAATAGAAAAGGACCAAAATGTCAATCTCAATTACTTATTAGACAAGACAGCTGGTACAAATATTAATGATGGGTAAACTAATGTTTTAATTCCAATCCAGAAAAGCCCAACAACCCTACACTAAATTAAGAATTTTAATTTCCCCAAAGACTCAGTCCTCAGATTCCTCTGATTTCAATCTGCTGTTTGTGCAGAAAGGACAGACCAGTTTGGAAGCAAAGTTTTGAGTATCAACGTACAGTCTGCTGAATTTCAATTCTAAAACAGTGATGAAACCATCAAAGTCAGTTCTGCCGTTATCAAGCCTACGTACCTTTGCTGTTTTATAACAGAGTCAAAACCAATAGTTTCCACAGGTTTATTTCCAATTATAACAATTTGCTCTTTTCCGTCTTCCTCTGGTCCATCTTCTAACACATAGCGATTTTTAACTGCAGTGAGAAAGTCCACTCCAAAATTTACTTTGTTTGGACGAATAAAGGATCCTCCTGTTGGGTGCCTGGGAAAAAAGAGAAATGGAACCGATAAAATATCATCAATGCGGACATTTAAATAAGATGACATATTCAAGGGGTGCCTGGGTAGCGTAGCGGTTAAGCGTCTGCCTTCGGCTCAGGGCGTGATCCCGGCGTTCTGGGTTCGGGCCCCACATCAGGCTCCTCCGCTGTGAGCCTGCTTCTTCCTCTCCCACTCCCCCTGCTTGTGTTCCCTCTCTCGCTGGCTGTCTCTGTCTCTGTCGAATAAATAAATAAAATCTTTAAAAAAAAAAAAAAAGATGACATATTCGAGAGGTGCTCAGGTGGCTCAGTTGGTTAAGTGTTTGATTTGATTTCAGCTCAGGTCGTGGTCTTGGGGGCGTGAGACTGAGCCCCGCGATGGGGAGTCTGCTTGAGCATTCTTTCTCCTCCCCCCGACCCTTCCCCCTACTCACACACACACACACTCTCTCTCTCCCCCTCTAAAATAAAATAAATCTTTAAAAAAAATTTTTTTAAATAACATGTTCGAAAATCCTTTATAAACTGTCAGTCTGCCACAAATGTAAAATGTCTACATTTACAAATTTGTTTATAAATATAATAGCAAATAAAAGTAATGATACAATTTTTTTTTAAGATTTTATTTTTAAGTAATCTCTACACCCAATGTGGGGCTTGAACCTATAACCCTGAGCTCAAGAGTTGCACGCTCTACTGACTGAGCCCGCCAGGCACCCCAGTAATCACACAATTTTAAAAAAGAAAGAAAAAGAAAATATCATCCACCCGAATGGCCATAAATGCATTGCTCTGAAGGTTTGCCAAATTTTCTCTGCTGAAAATTCTAAATCAGCATAAAAGGGAAAATAATATACAAATGTATAATCAATACGTCCGATCAAAATGGGTTCTGAGTTTATGGAAGTGTAGTAAATCCAACAGATAAACAGACAAGAAATACGGAACAGACAATTCACATAAGAAACAGAAGTATTAAATCCATAGGGGAAAGTTTTACCTTGCTTATGATGAAGAAATGCAAATTCAAATAATGAAACTATGTTCAACAAAACTGGCAAAAAATAAAGAAAAATCCTAACACCTCAAAGACTGCAAGGCTGGGTTTGGTTTGATTGTATAAGCATACTCCTGGGAACTTGTCAGCAGGCAATAATTTAAAAATAAAAACAAAATTGCATTTACAAAGATTCTGTATAATAGCATTTGTCTGTAACTGAGGAGCTCTGGAAGCCATAAAAAAGCCCAGCTGGATAGGAACTATTAAGTAAACCGGACAGATGTAGTCATTAAAAATTCTAGCTGTAACACTTAATACAATTACTCAGAAAATAATGTTGAGATTTCTAAAAACTGAACCAAACTGTACATGACACAACTATAGAGGAATCACATGTACACAGATGAAGACTGAATAAGGACACAAAGAGATGAAACATTTGTGGGTAACAGGCCTAGGTACAAAATCTTTAAAAGTAACAAACCTGGACTAAATATATTTTAAAAGGTTAAATATGGGGCACGTGGGTGGCTCAGTCAGTTAAGTATCTGCTTTCTGCTCAGGTCATGATCCTGGGGTCCTGGGATCGAGCCCCGCATCAAGCTCCCTGCTCAGTGAGGAGCCTGCTTCTCCCCTTCCCTCTGTCTGCTGCTCCCCCTGCTTGCGTTCTCTCTCTTTCTCTCTCGCCACGCCCCTCCTTCTGTCAAATAAATAAACAAAATCTTAAAAAAAAAAAAAGTTAAATATGGGGCTAAAAGAGAGAATGTGGGAAGAATTCTATAGAAATATAGGATATTTCACCACAATTTCTATTGTGGTTTTAGAGCAATTTTTAGTAGATTTAATATTAAGACTAATTGTATTACTGTATGTAATGACCACTTTGTCAGGCTTTTCAAGAGATTCTAAATGGGTCTCTGGATCCGTTAAATTTCAGGCTTCAGCATTACATCATGGCAATGAGACCTTATTTTCAGAGTGATCTAAGTATCCACTATAAAATAGTCATAAATGTTATTATCATTTGATCACCTAAGAGAATAAATGACGAAATACATAAATGGCCCAAAATTATATTATAAACACTATCTCAGCTCATAACCTTTTGACTCTTAAAGAAATCAAAGCTTCCTAGAAGTCACCATAATTAAAAAGGATGAAAACTCAGATTGATAAATTTCATCCATATAAACATACACTTTTCTGAAGTGGGTTAAAATCTTTAAAAAACAGAGATGACCAGAGCGTGAAAGGGGCTTGTGATGCCCAAAAGTTAGAAGTGATGCCACGGGTAAGAAGAAAGGGCCCAGAGGTTGTTAGCACCTCAGAGTGTGGGGTCCTGGAAGCCAGTGAAGAAAGTAGACAGCTGGGTCCAGCGCCGCGAAAGGACGCAAGGTGACGGCTGAGGCTGGCCACTGAATCTAGCGCCGGAAGTTAACCCTGGTAGGAGCCGTGGGGCAGCAGCCCGGTGGGCGAGTTCCAGACAGTGAAAAGACAGGGAGCCCTGGCTACTCTCACCGCGAGGGGCTTTTCTGCAAAGGGGAGAAGAGCACAGGGCAAAGGCCGCAGGAACACAGGGGATCAGAAGAGGGAATGTCTTATGATGGGTGGGCGTATCAGATCTGTATGCTGCTGAAAATAATCCAGCAGTGAGGGGAGAACTGATGATGCAGGAAATTAAATTCTCTGTTGCAGTAAAATCAAGTTCTGAGTCTGTACAATATGTTGTGATATCAGAGGGTCACAGACTACCAGAAGCTTCCTAGAAAATATTACATTTATCTGTAGGAGATGTTCATATTGTACAAAACACAGTTCTGGGGGCGCCTGGGTGGCTCAGTTGGTTAAACATCTGCCTTGGGCTCAGGTCATGATCTCAGGGTCCTGGGATGGAGCCCCGCTAGGGCTCCATGTTCAGCAGGGAGCCTGCTTCTCCCTCCCCTTCTGCCCCTACATTTCTGCCCCACTCAGGCACACTTTCTCTCAAATAAATATTTTTAAAATATTTAATTTATTTATTTATTTGAGAGAGAGAGCATGCATGAGCAGGGGGAAGGGCAGAAGGAGAGGGAGAAGCAGACTCCCCTGCTGAGCAGGGAGCCCAATGCTGGGCTCTATCCCAGGACCCTGAGATCATGACCTGAGCCGAAGGCAACGGTTAACCGACTGAGCCACCCAGGCACCCCTAAATAAAATCTTTAAAAAAAACATACACACAGTTCTGTTTTAAGAAGCATAGTTATGCTACTCAGCTGAAGAGATCAAATATAGTTAGCATCATTTTTTAAGAATTATAAAGGGATCTACTTCAGAGATTATCCAGGCTAGGACTTCTCAAACATAACTTACAAAGCAGAGAGTCATCTGAAAATCTTACTGGATCCCAAGAATCTCCTTGTTTAGAACAATGCTCCAGGGTATTCTGACATCAGTGGGCCTCATGTCCCACCTTAAGCTTTCATCTAATCCAGCCCCGTTTCAGTTGGGGAAACTGGCGTCCACTGTTAGACGTATCACAGCCATGACCAAAAACCTTGGATTTCTGACTACTAGTCCTTTCCCACATTTCCTTCTGGGCTTATAGATATAAATCAATGATTTATTTTGGTAAATTAAGCACATTACCTAAATTAAATTTCTAATCAACATATATCTTCCCTTTAAGTTTTATTTTTATTTAAGTAATCTCTACACCCAATGTGGGGCTCAAACTTATGACCCCAAGATCAAGAGTCACACGCTCTTCTGACTGAGCCGGCCAGGCTCCCCAACAGATACGTTCCTCAGATGCGAGGCAGGAGCAGGACGGGGATGGGGCAGCTCTGGAGTCGGGCAAACCTGGGATCCTTCTGGGCTCCATTACATACTGGTTACACGGACCTCAGGCAGCTGATCTTATGCTGTCAGCCTGAATCTCCTCATCTATAAAGCCCTATCAAATGAGGTTATTTATAAGGACTAAATAAGCGATAAAAAGCCATCACTACATTGCTTAGCGTAAGCCTTTCTATACAGACACACAGATCAATGCAGCAGTCCTTTCTATACAATATTGTATCTAATATGCTGTGAAACATAAGCCAACATCTTCTGAAATACTGGGATATCCCAGAAGCCACACTCAAGCAGGGGCGCCAAATGTGTTCAGTTGGGCTCCTATGGTGTCTAACACCAATGACATCATGACATAACAATTTCACCATATGCACTATGTGCAGTTTTGCTAAGAAAAACTACAGTTATTAACATGCGCAAGATAAAGTTCACACGCAACCTCAGGCAAAGTTGTTCTCTACTGCTACATAAAAACTGCCCCAAAGCATAGTGGCTTAAAACAATGGTCTGCTATTTCTTGTAATTCTGTGGGTTAGCCTGGCTCAGCTGAGCTGTTCTTGTTTCTCCTGGTGTCAGGTGACATGATCCGGGTGACTGCACTCAGCTGGGAGTCAGCTGAAGCTTTCACAATCCAAGATGGCTCCAGTCAGATGACTGGCACCTGGGCTAAGGTGGCCTGTAATCAAAGGGGGCTGGCTGGGCCTGTCTTCTACATGTGGCTGTCCAAATTTCCCAACATCTTTTGTTAAAAGACTGTCTTTTTTCCTTTGGATATTCTTTCCAGCTTTGTTGAAGATTAATTGACCATATAGTTGTCGGTTCATTTCTGGGTTCTCTATTCTGCTCCATTGATCTATGTGTCTATTTTTGTGCCAATATCATACTGTTTTGATCACTACAGCTTGGTGATAGAACCTGAAATCTGGAATTGTGATGCCTCCAGCTTTGCTTTTCTTTTTCAAGGTTGCTTTGGGTATCCGGGGTCTTTTGTGGTTCCATATACATTTTAGGATTGTTTGTTCTAGCTCTGTGAAACTAGGGTTTCACATATAGGGACTGCATTAAATGTGCAGACTGCTTTGGGTAGTATAGATATTTTAACAACATTTGTTCTTCCAATCCATGAGCATGGAATGCCTTTGAATTTCTTTAGGTCATCTTCAATTTTTTTTTCATCAGTGTTTTATACTTTTCAGAAATCAGGTAGTTCACCAGGACTGATTCCTAAATTTCTCTTTCTGCTGCGTTACTAGCGAATAGAATTGCAAAAGTTTTCTGTACATTGCTTTTCTATGCTGTGGCTTCACTGAATTCGTTTATCGGTTCTACTAATTTTTTAGTGGAGTCTTTTGGTTTTCTATGTAGAATATTGTGTCACCTGCAAGTAGTGAAGTTTTACGTCTTCCTTGACAATTTGGATGCCTTTTATTTCTTCTTGTTGTCTGATTGCTGTGGGGGGATGGGTTAAATAGGCGATGGGGATTAAGAACTGCACTTGGGATGAGCATCAGGTGTTGTATGGAAGTGTTGAATCACTATATTGCACACCTGAAATTAATATTATACTGTATGTTAACTGGCATTTAAATAAAAGCTTTAAAGAAAAAGAAGTCAACTTTTGAAATAAGGATATACTCAATATAAAACATCTGATGTGAATATAAATATATTCAATGTATCTAAGAAACATGTCATTCAAAAAGGAAGGAGTGGGGGAAAAAAAGCTTCCAGGACAAACTAAAAGAAACTAAAGGAATTTGTAATTACCAAACCAGACCTACAAGAAATACTGAAAGGGGTCCTCTAAATAAAAAGAGCCCAAAAGTAACATAGGCCAGAAAGAAACAGACACAATATACAGTAACAGTCACCTTACAGGCAATACAATGACACTAAACTTCTATCTTTCAATAGTTACCTGAAAGTAAATGGGCTAAATGCCCCATCAAAAGACACAGGGTATCACATTGGGTAAAAAAGCAAGACCAATAGATATGCTTTCTGCAAGAGACTCATTTTAGACCCAAAGACACCTCCAGATTGAAAGTGGGGGGAGGAAACCACCTATCATGCTATTGGACGTCAAAAGAAAGCTGGGGTGGCAATCCTTGTATCAGACAAATTAGATTTTAAACCAAAGACTGTAATAAGACATGAGGAAGGACACTGTATCATAAAGGGTGTAGCCAACAAGACATAACAATTGTCAATATTTATGCCCATAACATGGGAGCAGCCAAATATATAAGCCACTTAATAACAAAATCAAAGAAACACATTGACCATAATATAATAACAGTAGGGGACGTTAACACTCCCTTCACTGCAATGGACAGATCACCTAAGCAGAAGATCAGCAAGGAAATAAGGGCCTTAAATGACACACTGGACACACTGGGCTTCACACATATATTCAGAGCATTTCACCCTAAAGCCACAGAAGACACATTCTTCTTGAGTGCACATGGGACATTCTCCAGAAGAGATCACATCCTGGGTCATGAATCAGGTCTCAACTGGTGCCAAAAGATTGGGATCATTCTCTGCATATTTTCAGACCGCAGTGCTCTGAAACTCAAATTCAATTACAAGAGGAAATTTGGAAAGAATTCCAATACATGGAGGTTAAAGAGCATCCTACTAAAGAATGAATGGGTCAACCAGGAAATTGAGGAAGAATTTAAAAAATTTCATGGAACAAATGAAAATGAAAACACAACTGTTCAAAACATTTAGGATGCAGCAAAGGCAGTCCTAAGAGGGAAGTATATAGCAACACAAGCCTTTCTCAAGGAACAAGAAAGATCTCAAATACACAACCTAACCTTACACCTGAAGGTGCTAGAGAAAGAACAGTAAATAAAGCCTATACCCAGAAGGAGAAGAGAATTAATAATGATTAGGGGCGCCTGGGTGGCACAGCGGTTAAGCATCTGCCTTTGGCTCAGGGCATGATCCCGGTGTTCTGGGATCGAGCCCCACATCAGGCTCCTCTGCCATGAGCCTGCTTCTTCCTCTCCCACTCCCTCTGCCTGTGTTCCCTCTCTCGCTGGCTGTCTCTCTGTCAAATAAATAAATAAAATCTTTAAAAATAATAATAATGATTAGAGCAGAAATCAATGAAATAGAAATCAAAAGAACAGTAGAACAGATCAATGAAACTAGGAGCTGATTCTTTGAAAGAATTAATAACATTGACAAACCCCTGGCCAGACTTACCGAAAGAAAAGAGACAGGGCCCAAATAAACAAAATCATGAATGAAAGAGGAGAGATCACAACCAACACTGAAAAAATACAATTATAAGAACATATTATGAGCAATTATATGCCAACAAAAAAGACAATCTGGAAGAAATGGATGCATTCCTAGAGACATCTAAACTACCAAAACTGAACGAGGAAGAAATAGAAAACCTGAACAGACCCATAACCAGCAAGAAAATTAAGGCAATAATCCAAAAATCTCCCAACAAACAAGAGCCCAGGGACAGATGACTTCCCAGGGGAATTCTACCAAACATTTAAAGAAGAATGAATACCTATTCTTCTGAAGCTGTTTCAAAAAAATAGAAATGGAAGGAAAACTTCCAAACTCATTTTATGAGGCCAGCATTACCTTGATCCCAAAACCAAAGACCCCACCACCAAAAAGGAGAATTACAGACCAGTATCCCTGATGAACATGGATGCAAACATTCTCACCAAAATACTAGCCAACAGGATCCAACAGTACATTAAAAGGATTATTCACCACGACCAAGTGGGATTTTTCCTGAACTGCATGGCAGGTTCAACATCAATCAGTGTGATACACTAAATTAGTAAGAGAAAGGACTAGAACCATACGATGCAGAAAAAGCATTTGACAAAGTACAGCATCCTTTCTTGCTGAAAAGTCTTCACAGTGTAGGGATAGAGGATACATACCTCAATATCATAAAAGCAATCAATGAAAAACCCACAAAGAATGTCATTCTCAATGGGGAAAAACTGAGAGCTTTTCCCCTAAGGTCAGGAATATGGCAGGGATGTCCTCTATCACCACTGCTGTTCAACACAGTACCAGAAGCCCTAGCCTCAGCAATTAGACAACAAAAAGAAATAAAAGCATGCAAATTGGCAAAGAAGAAGTCAAACTCTCACTCTCTGCAGATGACATGATATCCTATGTGGAAAACCCAGAAAGACTCCACCCCAAAACTGCTAGAACTCATACAGGAATTCAGTAAAGTGGCAGGATAGAAAATCAATGCACAGAAATCAGTTGCATTCCTAGACACCAACAATGAGACAGAAGAGGAAAAATTAAGGCATCGATCCCATTTACAATTGCACCAAAAACCAAATAAATGGTTTGAATAAATCTAACCAAAGAGGCAAAGCATCTGTACTCAGAAAACGGTAGAACACTCATGGAAGAAACTGAGGAAGACACAAAGAAATGGAAAAACATTCCATGCTCATGGATTGGAAGAACAAATATTGTGAGGTCTATGCTACCTAGAGCAATCTACCCATATTCAATGTCAATTGTCAAAATACCATCAACTTTATTTCCACAGAACTGGAACAAATCATCCTAAAATCTGTATGGAACCAGAAAATACCCCGAATAGCCAAAGCAATCCTGAGAAAGGAGAACAAAGCTGGAGGTATCACAATCCCAAATTTCAAGCTGTACTACAATGCTGAACTAATCAAAACAAGAAGGTATTGACACAGAACAGAAGAGAGAGCCCAGGGGAGAGACAGAAACCCCAATGATCAACCTATGACAAAGAAGACAAGAATATACAAAGGGGAAATAGCAGTCTTCTCAATAAATGATGTCAAGAAAAATGGACAGCTACATGCAAGAGTGAGACTGGATCACTTTCTTAGATCATGTACAAAAATAAATTCAAAATGGATTAAAGACCTAAATGTAAGGTCTGAAACCATTAAACTCCTAAAACAAACACAGGCAGCAATCTGTTTAACAGCATTTTTCTGGATATGTCTCCTGAAGCAAGGGAAGCAAAAGCAAAAATAAATTATTGGGACGACACCAAACTAAGAAGTCTTTGCACAGGAAGGAACTCATCAACAAAACAAAAACACGGGGCACCTGGCTGGCTCTGGCAGTGGAGCGTGCAACTCTTGATCTCTGGGCTGAGAGTTCGAGCTCCATGTTGGGTGTAGAGATTACTTAAAAATACAATCTCCAGGGGGGAAAAAAAGGAAAGGAAAGGAAAGGAAAGGAAAGGAAGGGAAAGAAAAGAAAAGAAAAGAAAAGAAAAGAAAAGAAAAGAAAAGAAAAGAAAAGAAAAGAAAAAGCAACCTACTGAATGGGAGGAGATATTTGCAAATGACATATCCAATAAGGAATTAATATTCAAAATACATAAAAAACACACAACTCAACACCAAAAAAACCTAGATAATCCAACTAAAAATTGGGCAGAAGACTTGAATAGACATTTTCCAAAGCAGACCTACAAATGGCCAACAGACACGAGAAGATACTGAGCATCACTATCGGGGGATGCAGATCAAAACCACAATGAGAGGCGCGCCTGGGTGGCTCAGTCTGTAGAGCAAGCGACTCTCGATCTCAGGGTTGTGAGTTCGAACCCCATGTTGGGTGTAGAGATTGCTTAAAAATAAAATCTTAGGGGCACCTGGGTGGTGCAGTCAGTTGAGCATCAGACTCTTGGTTTCAGCTCAGGTCATGATCTCGGGTTGTAAATTCAAGTCTCACATTGGGTGAAGAGATTACTTAAAAATAAAAATCTTTAAAAAAAGAATTAAGACAAGGGTCACCTGGGGTGGCTCAGTTGGTTAAGCGTCTGCTTTCAGCTCGGGTCATGATCTCAGGGTCCTGGGATCGAGCCCCACATCTGACTCCCTGCTCAGTGGGGAGTCTGCTTCTCGCTCTCCCTCTGCCCGTCCCCCTGCTCATGTTCTCTCTCTCTAATAAATGAAATGAAATCTTTAAAATAAGTACATACATACAAAAACAATGAGATACCAGTCAGAAGAGCTACTAT
The DNA here is from genome assembly GCF_017311325.1 of Ursus maritimus. Taxonomy (NCBI): domain Eukaryota; kingdom Metazoa; phylum Chordata; class Mammalia; order Carnivora; family Ursidae; genus Ursus; species Ursus maritimus. The sequence continues at coordinate 71,449,760 of NW_024426885.1, read as the reverse complement.
CAAAAAGACAACAGATAACCCACTGTTATGTGGGTATGTAAATTGGTACAGCCGCTATGGGAAACAGTATGGAGGTTCCTCAAAAAATTAAAAATAGAAATATCATACAATCCAGCAATTCCACTGCTGGGTATTTAACCAAAGAAAACAAACACTAATTCAAGAACATATATGGATCCCTATGTTTATTGCAGTATTATTTAAAACAGCCAAGATATAGATGCAACCTAAGCGTCCATCCATAGATGAATGGATAAAGACGTGGCACAGACACACAAATATACAATGGAATATTTACTCAGCCATAAAAGAGAATGCAATCTTGCCATTCACGACAACAGGAACACACTACGTGTTCACAACAACAATATCCTAGAGGGTATCATGCGAAATGAAATACGTCAGACAGAGAAAGACAAATACCATGTGATTTCACTTATATGAGGAATCTAAAAAAACAAATGAATAAACAAAAACAGGAACAGACTCCTAAATTCAGAGAACTGGTGGTTACCAGAGTGGGGAGGCCGGTGGGGAAAGCATAACAGGTGAAGGGGATTAAGAGGTACAAACCTCCAGTTAAAAATAGGTCATGGGGGTGGGGCGGCGCGGCACCTGGGTGGTTCAGTCAGTTAGGCGGCTGACTCTTGATTTCAGCTCAGGTCATGATCGCAGGCTCCTGGGATTGAGCCCCACGTTGGGCTCCGTGCTCAGTGGGGAGTCTGATTAAGGATTCTCTCTCCCTCTGTCCCAACACCCCACTAAAAAATAATAAATAAATATTTTTTTAAAAAAGGTCATGGATGAAAACTACGGTACAGGGAATATAGTCAACACTATGTTCCAGTTGGAGACTATACTTACTGTGCTGAGCATTGTACGATGCACAGAATTGCCAAACCACAATGTTGTGCACCTAAAACTAACATAACATTGTATGTCAACTATACGGCAACAAAAAAATAAATGAAAAAGTGTAAGCATATAAATTTAAAAACTAGCACAGTTCTAATAAATGAGAAAACAATACAAAACAAATGCCATGGTTTTCACTTTTTGTTCTAAATTTTAAACAGTGGTAACAAACCATTCAAGAAGAGATCTTTACTACTGTTTAGTTTGACTACAGGCAGATCAAAGGAGTTAGAATGGTATGTATCAGGTAGCTGCAAAGTAGATGCTGTGCCCTTTACACATCAAAAGATAACAACAAAGATCAGTTTCCTCTGGAACATTCCTGGAGGGTTTCTCAGAAAACAAAACAGACCAGCAAATACTGAAAAATACCAAGTGAATGCGTGCCCACCCATAACAATAAATCTCCAAAAATGAACTAATAATTTACATAGACTCCACTGAGATTCTAGATGAATACTGAGATGGTATATCCAAACACTGAAAGTTTGAACCCTCTCCAAAGAGAAAAAAATTGGGGGGAGGCAGGGAGTGGAAGGAGGAGAGTCCAAACATTCTTCTCTTGTAAGCATTCAGCTTGTTCCGGCTCCGTCCTCCTGCCCACCAATTACAGATGCTCTGAATGAAATCCACACCCTGACCATGGCTCTTGTGGGAGTGGAAGACTGTCATGAAGCCCTGTCATGGAGATTCACTCTGCACTATTTATCTCCCCAACAGGTTTGTCAGCTAAAATTCCGGATGCCCAGTTAAATCTGATTTCAGACCAATAGCCAATCCTTTTTTAGTGTAAGTATGTCCCATACATGTCCCACACCGATACTAAAAAATGATGGGCTGTTGATCTAAAAATCCAAATTTCACTATGCATTTTGTATTTTTATTACCCGAATCTGGCAATATTACTCAAAGGCAAGGGTCCTCAACAGATCCAAAACTCCCCATAGTAAGCATTTTTCTTGTTGGGGCTTTAGATGCTTCATTCTGGGAAAGGCTGGGTCTCCGGGCAGACTGCAATAAATCTTGTTGACCATTATACCCTATTTTGCTGCAGAAAAATTTAGACATGTTTAGAGCCTTTTAGGCAAGCTTGCATAACTAACTTCCATTTCACTCAATGTACATTGCTTCACGTGAGAACTGAACTGGTAACTAATTTTCCCATCGGAAAATTAGCTGTTTAGCTCAGTTTTTTTTCTAGACTGATGCTGAGTGATGCAATTTTTATTCAGCCCTGATTTATGGGAGTCTTCCAAGAATGAAACACCTCTCTTCTTCACCTTTTGCAGAAATGTGCCCTGCCTGCAAACTGTCAGTACACAGTGACTTTTTAAAAAAAAAATTTTTTAACACTTTACACCATAACAGGAATAATTTATACTAATCCATGAATGCTCATTCAAGAACCTCGAAATACTTCACAACAATCTTATGACACACACGGGATGAGCAGTACAAGATTCTATTTTGTAAGTCATCCAGTATTGTGCACAAAGTCTAGAACAGTGTGTTTCCTCTGATGTCAAGTATTCCATTCACTGGTGCCAAAGAAAAGTCACTTTTTTTTTTTAAAGTTAGTAACTTTAAGTAGGCTCCACACTTAGTGTGGAGCCCAACACAGGGCTTCAATTCACAACCCTGAGATCAAGACCTGAGCAAAGATCAACAGTTGGACGCTTAATTGACTGGGACACCCAGACACCCCTTTAAAGATTTTAAGTACTCTCTACACCCAACGGAGGCTCAAACTTACAACCCCAAGATCGAGGGTGGCATACTCTACTGACTGAGCCAGCCAGACACCGCAAAAAATCACATTTTAAGATTTCTTTAAAAAGGCGGGGGGAAGCGCCTGGGTGGCTCAGTCGGTTAAGCATCTGCCTTCAGCTCAGGTCATGATCTCAGAGTCCTGGGACCCAGAACCACTTTGGGCTCCCTGCTCAGCAGGGAGCCTGCTTCTCCCTCTCTCTCTGCCACTTCCCCCCACCCCGCCCCACTTGTGTGTGCATGCTCTCTCTCTCAAAAAAACAAAATCTTAAAAAAAAAAAGGGGGGGGTACCTGGGTGGCTCAGTCAGTTCAGCATATGCCTTCTGCTCAAGTCATGATCTCAGGGTCCTGGGATTGAGCCCCACATCTGGCTCCCTGCTCAGCGGGGAGCCTGTTTTTCCTTTTCTCCCTCTGTGCTCTAATAAATAAAATCTTAAAAAAAAAAAATCCCACAAGATTTCTTGCTCAACAAAAAAATAAGATAACTGCTTAGAAAGAGAACATTTTAAATAAAACCTGAGCAGTGGGTTACTGACCCACACAGTTCCGTTTAGAGTGTACTCTCTAGTTTAGGTTGAAAGAAAAAAAGCTGGAAATCACTCTGCTATCTAGGGGCAAAGTGGAAAGAACTTCAAGGTTAATCACCTTAACTGAACCTCTCTACTCCCCCACCAAAAAAAAGAGATGGAGAACAGAAGCACCTGGGAGCATGCTGATGAGTGGTTCATAGCCATAAATTCTGGGATAAACCCGTAAACTGTGTCACAAATATTAATTATGGGTACGAGCTCAGGAGATTGCGTACTTACCTCAGGTCATATAAGAGATCAGACTGAAACTAAAGAGTGACATGAAATGATCAACCCCCACTCCCGCCCACCACCCAAGTAGTCGGTGTGACACTGTCAGAAGAGGATTAGGGAGTAGACCAGACCACCTCCTAAGGCCACCCCCAAACATGCGTTTTGACAGGGAAGAAGTGTGTGTGGTATATTAGGAAGAGATCTCAATAAACTTAATAACAAATACATGTAATCTGTTTTGTCTGATGCAGAGATTCCAAGATACTGATATAATCTCTATTAGTCATGTTCTAATTATGCCAACACAAGCATTAACAACTATAATGGTGACTCCTTTGGTCTAGACCACTGGTTCTCCACCACATCAGACCCAATGCTCCCTTCTGTACTGCCCCATAAATATCCGAAATGGAATTCATACTTAACATTACCTACCCATATAGGACTTAAAATCAACAAAAGGCTCATTTTAGTGAAATGAAAGAACAGTAGTTTGTAACAGGAGAATACATATTTTAGTCTGTAAATGCTCAGGAATGACTACACTCAACGACGTGATGAAATAAGGAAATGCTATCCCAAGGGCAAGAATCCAAACACTGAGTCTCTGTCCCTGAACCGAGGCCTCCCACCAGCACTTCAGGGCAAAGCCTGAAGATCTGTCAGGACTGAAACAACTCTTGATTTACCCTAAGAATAGCCAAGACTGAAGACATCATTCCAGCAGAGCCCATTAAGGTCTATGCAATCACGAATGATGTGGGCAAGCTTTTAGAAGAGGGAACTGTGCTGGGCAGGCTCTTGAGGAAAAGTTCCTTCACTGGAAGGTGTAGGAGGTCATGGTTCAGGTAGGTGAGGGATCAACAGGTCAGGATAAGAAATTTCTATTTCCACACCTCTCTAAATGTATCTTCCATGAACTCTTGACACATTCTGAGCTGGCCTCGTTCCATGTCTGCCATCTGCCTCTATAAACATGTTGATTCTACTTCCATCCCGATTCTCTAAAATTACAGAATGGTAGGCCAGGAAATGTATTTTGTATTATCTAATTTTGATCCCCATTTCAGAGTTAGTAAATTTAGTCTCGTTCGGGGTCATGAGGATCGTTAAGAGCAGAGTTAGAGGCCTCTTGACTTCCAGGCCAGGACTGTGTTCATTGTGTCACACTTAAGGAAAAATAAGCTTGATGTTAAAAGATCTTTTTGAGGGACGCCTGAGCGGCTCAGTCAGTTAAGCCTCTGCCTTTGGCTCAGGTCATGATTCCGGGGTCCTGGGATCGAGTCCCGCATTGCTCTCCCTGCTTCACAGGGATTCTGCTTCTCCCTCTCCCTGCCTTCCCCCTGGCTTGTGCTCTCTCTCTCTCTCTCAAATAAACAAAAAAACAACACATTTCTGAGAAACTGAAACCTACTATGGAAAACAACAAAAACTTAAAAAATCCTGTCTGAAAGCGTCCCAACCATCCTTTTCAAAGCTTCATGAAGCTTCTCTGAAATCAAGCAGTTAAAAATATTAGTAGATATGCAATGTAAGGTGTAACTCTTTCCAAGATAAGAACTTTTTTTAATGGTGGCCTAGCATTCCACTATTTGGATGTTCTGTATTCTGTTTAATTAACTGCTTCTTATTGGATATCTAGGCTATTCCTCTTTTTTATTATTCACTTAGTGGATTGTAAATTGTTAATGAATCGTTGAGAAATGTTTATATTTATCCAATTAAAAAAAGCTGTCAAAAAACAAAACACAAAAAGGAAAAAGCAAGCAGCCATACTTGTGAACTTAAGAGCCAGAGTTTTAAAAACAAAGGAAAAAAAACTCTGCACATTGTTTTTTTTAGAATACAAATTCTACATTATAACTATGCCCAAAGCCAAACATTTCTTCTTCTCCATCCCCCTTTATTCGATTATTGAATATTACCCCAAATAACCATGCAAATTCATAATGAAAAATTACCTGCATTTAAAATACACAGTCCCCTCGTGGCTTCCATCATGCTTTCCTCTCTCGGGATTGTCCCATTCTACTCCTAACCAGAGTCCTAGCAGAAGAAGAAAAACCAAATGAGGAATAAGTGAGAACAGAGATAATTAATGCTCCTTTTTGCTGCAAATACAAAGACAGTTGGCAATGGAAACCCTGTTACACAGACACCACTGGGGGCAAAAAATATCTTTTGAAAAAGAGCAAGTTAACCTTAGACTCGGGACTGGAATCAGCAAATATGATAGACAGCATGTTTGGTTCAAAAGCCAACAAAAACTACAACTGCAGGAAACAACAGCTAAAATTTACTGAGCACTTACTGAATGCCAGAAACTTTTCTTTGTATTATTTCATGTTATCCTCACAACAGACATTTCATCTTTGTAAAGCAGATAGTGTTACGTTCTTTTTTACCAATTCCTGGACAAATATGCAAGTTTTTGGAGTCCTAATCTACTAATCTGCTTTTCATAAAATAAAAATCTATATATAAACAGTATCCTTATTCAACATAGGTAAAATAACTCGCTCAAAGTCACATAACTTCAAATCCAGGTCATTCTAACTCCAGAAGTCAAGGCTTACCCATCACACTTTGCTGTCTTATATTTGAACACCACCTCAGTTTTCAGGGCATTTTCTTTACCTTTCCTCCTCCCTTCCACTCTATATACAGCACCGTGCTAGGTGCAAAAGAAAGACGGAGAGGTTCACATCTGGATCAACCCTCCTGGTGGAAACTAGAAAAGCTAGATAAATTGTTTTTGAAAATCACTTCGCATCAATTATGATGGCAAAAAGTCAAACAAAACAAGTGCTGGTGAGGATGTGGAAAATTAGAACCCTTGTGCATTGCTGATGGGAACGTAAAATGCTGCAGCCACTATGGAAAACAGTAGGATAATTCCTCAAAAAGCTAAACATAGAATTACCAAATGATCTAGCAACTCCACTTCTGGGTATGTACCTAAAACAAGTGGAAAGCAGGGACTCAGACACCTGCATATTTAGGGTTATAGCAGCATTATACACAATAGCCAAAGGCGGGAGCCACCCCGCTGTCCACTGATGATGCACTGAAAACAAAACGTGGTGTATCCAGCCATTAAAAGGAATGAAATTCTGAGACACGCTATAGCATGGCTGAACTTTGAAGACATTATGCTAAAATGACATAAGCGAACACAAAAAGATAGGATTCCACATATATGAGACACCTGGAGCAGTCAAACTCATAGACACAAAGTAAAATGGGGGTTGTCAGGGGCTGAGAGAAGAGAATGGGGAGTTACTATTCAATGGGAACAGAGTTCCAGTTTCATAAAATGAAGAGCTCCAGATACGCGGTGGTGAGGGCTGCACAATTAATGTACTTAATACCACTGGACTCTACACTGAAAAATGGTTAAAACGGTCAATTTAGTTGTGTATATTTTCTACAATTTTAAAAATATGTGTACATCCCAGAGAGCTACTAAGGCAGCAAAGAATTACAAGGCCAACATGTGGGAGAAGAAGGAAACCCAAAGAGTTGGACTAATAAGCACTTAGAGCAATATTTTCCCCTGAGGCATCTGATAATCCTGATATAAGAAGCTAAAAAGCTGAACAGAGCTTTAGACAGATTTCAGGGGCTAAGAAATCAATACTGAAAAATCACAGCCCCCCAGGGAAGGTGAAACTGCTGAGAAACTCTCTAGGATTTGTACTGGGCTCAAGACGTCTTCATTCTAAGAGTAAGGAAGAACCAGTGCTAAATAAACTAACCCTTGTAGGGATTAAAGGCCAACTTCAAATAATCTTATTCTCAGGTAAATTTAAAGTGATCTAGGATTGCTACTGACCCCAGCTACCTGCCCAAGTAAATTTCCATCTTTTTGGAGGAAAATAACACTATTGCAAAGCTCGAATTATAATTTTTCATCATATATCTGGCACTCCAACAAAAATATCCAAGCATAGAAAAAGACAAAAGACTCTGTGACTGAGAACCAAGGAAAACAACAGCCAACATAAACAGATTCATCAGTCATCTGCATAATGGAGTTTTAACTACATTTAATATTTTCAGGAAAATAAAAGATGAGCTTGAAATTTCAGCAGAAAATTTTTAAACTGTATTTTTTTTCGAACCCTAAATAAAAATTCTGGAACTGAAAAACACAATTCAAAGGATACACCCAAAGGGATACATGTATCCTTACTGTTTATAGCAGCATTATTTACAATAGCCAAGATATGAGCAGCCTAAGCGTCCACAGATGGATGAATGGACAAAGACGATGTGGTCTATATATACAATGGAACATTACTCAGCCATAAAAAAGAATGAAATCTTGCCATTTACAATGGCATGGATGAAGCCAGAGAATATAATGCTAAGCAAAGTAAGTCAGAGAAAAACAAATACCATATTTCACTCATATGTGGAATTTAAGAAACAAAACAAATGAGCAAAGGGGAAAGAAAAAAGAGAGACAAATCAAGAAACAGACTCTTAATTATAGAGAACAAACTGATGGTTACCAGAGGAGAGGTGGGTGGGGGATGGGTGAAATAGCTGAAGAGGATTAAAGAGCGCACTTGTCATGATGAGCGCACAGTGATGTATGGAATTGTTGAATGAATATAATGTACACCTGAAACTAATACAACACCATATGTTAACAGGAATTAAAATAAAAACCTAAAAAAAAAAAGACAACCCAACTGAAAAATGGATAAAGGACTTGGACAGACATTTCTCCAAAGATATACAAATGGCCAATAAACACACGAAATGATGATCATTTTTTTTAAGATTTTTATTTATTTATTTATTTGAGAGAGATAGAGACAGCCAGCGAGAGAGGGAACACAAGCAGGGGGAGTGAGAGAGGAAGAAGCAGGCTTCCAGCAGAGGAGCCTGATGTGGGGGCTCGATCCCAGATCGCTGGGATCACGCCCTGAGCCAAAGGCAGATGCTTAACGACTGAGCCACCCAGGTGCCCTGAAAAGACGATCATTAATCATCACAGAAATCCAAATCGAAACCACAATGAAATGCCTCACACTTAATAGTATGGCTATAATCAAAATAATGGAAAGTAACAAATGCTGGCAAGGATGTGGAAAAACTGGAACCCTCATACACTGCTGGCGAAAACATAAAATGGTGTTGCCACTGTGGAAAACATTTTGGTGGTTCCTAAAAAAGCTAAATGTAGAATTACCATATGATTCATCAATTCTACTTACAGGCATATAACCACAAGCATTAAAAAAGACTCAGACACTTGTATGCCAGCGTTGATTGCAGCATTACTCACAACAGCCAAAAGGTAGAAATAACCCAAATATCCATCAACAGATGGACAGACAAAAAGCGTGATATACGTACAATGGAATACTCAGCCATAAAAAGGAATGAAGTTCTCACACACAGATGAACCTCGAAGACGTTCAGTTAAATAAAATAAGCCATCCTGAAAGGACATATGCTATCTATATGGTTCTACTTATATGAGGTACCCAAGAGTAGTCACTATTTACCTTTACACTTAAAAATGGTTTAAGATGGAAAAAAACAGAAGGTTAAGATGGTAAATTTTATGTTATGTATATTACCACAATTAAATATTTTAAATTTTAAAAATAGGGGGGAGGAAGAGATGAATACGTGGGGCACAGGGAATTTTTAAGGCGGTGAACCTACTCTGTTTGATACACATCATCGTAAATTTTCCCAAACTGACAGAATATACAACACCAAGAGTGAACTTCAATGGACTTGGAGTGATAATGATTTATGGATATAGGTTTGTCAATTGCAACAAATGTACACTCTGTTGGGGAACCTGGTAATGGGGTAGGCTATGCATGTGTGGAGGCAGGAGGAAATCTCTCTACCTGCTCTTCAATTTTCCTGTGAACTTAAAACTACTCTAAAAAATAAAGCTCATTCAAAAAAAGTTAAAATGGTAAATTTTGTTATATTTTACAATTTAAAAATTTTAATAAAAAATGGTCAAATACCGAACTTTATGTTTTATATGCATGTAACTACAATTAAAAATTTTTTAAAAACAAAAACAATTTCGGCAAAGAAAAATTAATAGGGTGATCTTCAAGGATAAAGAAAACCATTCCAGATGAAAACCTGAGGATACAGAGGGGAAGAAATGGGTAAATATATGGATAAATCTAAATTAATAAAAATGATATAAACTAATATCAGCTCTTGGAGTTTTATATGCACAAAGATTAAAACATCCACCATATGAGTTAGGAAGTGGGTAAGCAGAATTAGTATTCAAGTAGTCTAAGGTCTTTGCATGAGTCCAGGAAGAAATAAAATTACTAATTAGACTTTTGTAGGTCAAAGATGCATGTTTTGATCTCCATGATAATTACTTAATAAAAAATGTATGATTAGGGACACCTGGGTGGCTCAGTTGGTTAAGCGTCTGCCTTCGGCTCAGGTCATGATCCTAGGGTCCTGGGATCGAGTCCCGCACTGGGTTCCCTGCTGGGCACGGAGCCTGCTTATCCCTCTCCTGCCACTCCTCCTGCTTGTGTGCTCTCTCGCTCTCTCTGACAAATAAATAAAATCTTTAAAAAAAATTGTATGATTAATAGAAAGGAAAAGTAAAGTTTAAAAAATAATCCAGTAATGGGGGGAGGAGGGGGGAAAAAGAGAAAAAAAAAAGCACAGGCAAGACAAATAGAAAGCAAATACTAAAATGGAAGGTATAAACCCAAATTATCAACAAAAAGTGAAACAAGAAAGGACTAAATGTTCTGATTAAGAAAGTAAGCAGAAACTGTCACTGGGATTTTTATAGGGATCAAACAGAATCTATAGATTGCTTTGGGTGGTACTGACATTTTAATAATATTGACTCTTCCAATCCATGAACATGGGATGTCTTTCCATATTTGTGTTTCATTTCTTTAAGCAACATTTTATAGTTTTCACTGTATATGTCTTTCACCTCCCAGGTTAATTTCCAAGTATTTTATTCTTTTTGATGTGGTACATGTATTCAATGGAGTATTATACGGCCTTTACAAGGAAGTTCCAACACATACTACAGCATGGATGAACCTTGAGGACATTATGCTCAGTGAGATACGCCAGTCATAAAAGATAAATTCCATAAAGGCTCAGGTCACGATCTCAGGGTTCTGATGTCAAGCCCTGTATCAGTCTACACATTCAGCAGAGTTTGCTTGAGATTCTTTTCCTCTCCTTCCCCCTCTGCTCCTCCTCTCCACTCACATGCACACCCTCTCTCTAAATTAAAAAATAAAATCTTAAAAAAAGAAAAAAACCATAGTCAAATTCCCAAGAGACAGAAAGTAGAATGGTGGTTGCTAGGGACTGGCGAGAGAGGAACATGAGAAACTACACGTTAATGAGTACGAAATTTGAGTTTGGGAAGATTAAAAAAAAATGTTCTGGAGATGGATGGTGGTGATGGCTACCCAACAATATGAATGTACCCAATGCCACAGAACTACACACTTAAAAAATGTAAAAAATGTAAATTTTTATACTCTGTGCATTTTACCACAATAAAAATATAGAAGACTGAAATCACAGAGTAGCTTCTCTGTACACAGTGGAATTCAGTTGGAAGTCAATAAAGAAAGGTTTATTAGAAAATCCTCATGTGTAGAAATTAAGCCATATCATTCTAAATTACCTTGCATCAAAAAAGAAAGCATGGAGCGCATGGGTGGCGCAGCTGGTTGAGGGTCCAATCTTGATTTCCACTCAGGTCATGATCTCAGGGTCCTGGGATCAAGCCCCACATCAGGCTCCTACACCAGCAGGGAGTCTGCTAGAGATTCTCTCTCCCTCTCCCTCTGCTTCTGCCCCTCCGCCTCCCCCGCCCACACACACACACACACACACACACACACACACACACACACGTTTGTGTGCTCTGTCTCTCTCAAATAAATACATAAATCTTAAAAAAAAAAAAAAAAAAGCACAGGGGTGCCTGGGTGGCTCAGGTGGTTAAGCGTCTGTCTTTGGCTCGGGTCATGGTCTTGGGGTCCTGGGATAGAGCCCCAGGATGGTTCCCAGCTCAGTGGGGAGTCAGCTTCTCCCTCTCCCTCTGCCTCTCCCCCTGCTTGTACTTTTTCTCTCTCTCAAATAGATCAAATCTTTAAAAAATAATAAAATTTTTCATTTTAATTTTTAAAAAAGCACAAGGCAAATTAGAAAATATTTTGAACAGAATGATGATAAAAATACCACACGTCAAAATTTGGGAAATGTAGCCACAAGCTGCATTCTGAGAGAAACTTAAAGACTTAAATGTATAGGTTAGATGGAAGATCGAAAATAATCCCCTATCTCAAAATGTTAAGGGGAGAAAAACAGGCCAAATTAAACCTATAGAAAAGAGAAGGAAGTATATAATAAAGAGGAAAAATGAATAGGCTGGAAAAATAAATAAGACCGTTTCTTGCCAGAAAGCATCTCAAAGATTTCTAACAGGGATACATGTGAAAACCAGCAGCCATTATACAAAGACTAACTCTTGGAATAAAAGTGAGCGCAGTGCTTTGGAAGCACAGACAAGAAGACCGTTGTATATTGTTGGGGGTGGTGTGTGGGAAAGACGTGCAGTAGTAACAGGAAGGGAACCTTGAAGGGAAAATAGCGGAGACCAAAGTATAGTAGAGCTCAGGACCTGTTTAGGGAGCCTCAAAAAGTCCCGCACAGTTAGAGCTGGAGGTGTAGCCCAGGGTGGGGGCAGGAGCCCGTAGCAGAAGAAAAAGACTAGCAGGGGTGAAAAGAGGCTGAGCCCTAACTTAAAATTCTCGTATGACACGGGAAAGAGCTTGGACTTTATCTTGCTTCTCCTGAAGTTAACCAGCATGGAGATAGGATAAAATAAGAAACGGAAGCTCAGGGAAAAACAAGTCACTTGCTCAAGGGAAAACTTTCTTCCTCCAATCTCACAGCACTTCTGATATCATATGGGGGGGGGGGTTTCCACTCCAAGAAATTCTCCAATTCTTGGCAGACACAAACTGGGTGTCCCACAATTTACCTCAAAGCTGATACTAGCTGGCCAGATTAGTGCAGACGCCACAGGTTAAGGGCTCAGTCCCAAAAGATTGCCCCCACTTCAGATGCCAGTCACAAGTCCCAGGCTGTCACCTGTACTTCTCAGCCACGAGCTATAAATCAGGGGTTTCCACAGCTCATACTCAGGTTTGATCATTTGCTAGAACTGCTCACAGAAATCAAGAAAACCCTTACGTTTACCAGTTTACTAGGAAAGATATAACAAAGAACAGATGAACAGCTACAGAAGGGGTACCCAGAAGGGTCTTGAGCACAGGAGTCGGTCCCCACAGTTTGAGGTATACCACCCTGTCACTGTGTGGGTATGGTCACCAACCCGGAAGCCCTCCAAACCCCACAGTTTCGGGATTTTCATGGAGACTTCCTCATGTAGGCATGACTGACTATTCATCCCCAGCCCCTCTTCCCTCTCTAGAGAATGGAGGTGAGGCTAAAAGTTCCACACTCCTAATTAAGGTGTGATCTTTCTGGTGACCAGCCCCCATCCAGAAGCTATCTAGGGGACCCCAGCCACCAGTCATTATGAGCATGGTAGACACTAATCGCTTTGGAGATTCCAAGGGCCTTCTTTAGAAGTTGTTGGTGTCAGGAACAGGGGTTGAAGACCAAATATTAGAACATGTGAAAATCAGTAATTAGAAATCTCACTAAAATGTAGTCAGGAGGTTTCACAGAGGGAGCTCTCACCCTACCATCACTGGTAGTCAACTGCAGACCCAACAGGAAGAGCTGAACTTGACTTTACATGGACTTGACCTTGCATCCAGGCACTACTCTATTATTCCGGCTAAAAGTAGAGACGCGCAGCCAATGAAAAGCCATCTCATGCCTACATGAGCCAATAGCTCAGCCAATGAAAAGCCACCATACTATGAACTCCCACTTTATGTCAGTGGACTTTTAGTTTATAACAGACTTCCCAACTTATCCCTCTTCTCCTTAAAAAGCATGCTTCTCCTTTATTCCTTCTGACCTTCCTATGGATTTTGCCACAGTTTATTTATCCTGGATTGCAATTCTCTTTTATTCCTAAAAAACCCCCCCTTTTTTTTAAATGGCCGTGTTTTTAAGTAACCGCTATATCCAACACGGAGCTTGAACTCATCACCCAGAGACCAAGAGTTCCACCAACTGAGCCAGGTACCCCTAAATAAGCCCATTTTTTTGCTGGTAAAATAACTGGCACTTTTTATTTTTTTTAAAGATGTTATTTTAGATAGAGAGTGCAAGCGGAGGTAGGGACAGAGGGAAAGGAAGAGAATCCTCAGGCAGACATACTGCTGGAGGCGGAGCTTAATCCCAGGAGCCTGAGATCGTCACCTGAGCCCAATCAGAGGCTCAACAGAATGAGCCACTCAGGCGCCCCTTGGCAGTTTTTTTTTTTTTTTTTAAGATTTTTACTTATTTCACAGAAAGAGAGCAAGCACAAGGAAGGGGAATGGCAGGCAGAGGGAGAGGAAGACTCCTAGCTGAGCAGGGAGCCAGAAGAGGGGCTTGATCCCAGGATGCTGGGATCATAACCTGAGCCAAAGGCAGACGCTAAACCGACTGAGCCACCCAGGTGCCCATTTAAGATTTTATTTATTTGAGAGAGGAAGAGAACACAAGTGGGGTGGAGGGGCAGCGACAGCGGGAGAAGCAGACTCCCCGCTGAGCAAGAAGCCCAACATGGGACTGGATCCTAGGACCCCGGATTCACGAGGTAACCTGAAGGCAGACTCTTAACCAACTGAGCCATCGAGGCTCCCCAGCAGATTTTCAAGATTAACAAACAAAAGATGCTCCTAGCACCCCTAACACACAGGAAATTACATGGGTTTGGGGAGCTTTGTGTCAGGAACCTGAGGCAGAGACCAAGTATATTTTCCTTATTATGTCACATTTGCCAAAATAACATAGTAAAAAAGGAGCAAGCTCTGTATTAGGAGACACACACTTCTTTTGTGTCTTAATCCACTTTTTGTTAAACAAAGGCCTTTCTATAAGAAATAAATTCAAGTAATGTTATTCATCATAAAAGCTGTCAGAATGAATTGCGTTGGTGGACATTACTAAGGCCATTCACACTGCAAGGAACAAGTCATTTCCCAAAGTAACACAGGTGGAAAGAGCAAGGCCAGCATGCAATTGTGATCCCCTGTAATTCTGATGAAGCACCCCTCGTATTTGGCAAGCTATCAGCCCAGCCACTGAAGATAGCATAGTAAGTACAGAAAGCAGTAGAGATGAGAAAGCAGACCGAAGTGGCAGCTGGCAAGACCACCTCATCAGTCAGGTCCCAACACTGGAAGATCCAGGCTTGTGCCTCCTACATGCCAGGGGGGATAAGACCCTGACTAGCCTCACTCTACCAAATTCAAATCTGCAACAGACTGAAGCAGGTTTATTAATTTACAATGATAAATAAAACTGTTACCCAATTATATAGGTTTATTAATTTACAATGATAAATAAAACTATTACCCAAACCTATATATTCTGCCTAGATTCTTTCCCTGGACATCAAGACACATGAAAAACCAACTATAATCAGACACTTCACTAAAACCCCAAGAATTAAAAATGAATCCAATGAACTGGCAATCATATTCCCTCAAATAAGTTATGTCCACACAAAAGCCAGCACACAGATATTTATAGCAGCTTTTTTCATCATTGCCACAGCTCGGAAGCATGGGCAAACGGTGGTACCTCCAGACTATGGAGTACTATGTAACATTAAAAAGAAATGAGCTGGGACACCCAGGGTGGCTCAGTGGGTTAAGCATCTGCCTTCAGCTCAGGTCAGTCCCGGGATTGAGTCCTGCATCAGGCTCCCTGCTCTGCAGGGAGTCTGCTTGTCCCTGTCCCTCCCCCCGCCCACTCATTCTCTCTCTCTCTCATTCTCTGTCTCAAATAAAATGAAAGAAGCTATCAAGCCATGAAAAGACATGGAGGAAATTTAAATGCATACGACAAAGTGAAAAAAAGGCAAAACTATGGGGACAGTAAAAAAATATCAGTGGTTACAAGGCTGAGGGAAGAGGAAGAGAGGAATAGGCAGTGCACAGGGAAATTTTAGGCTAGTGAAACTATTCTGTGCAATATTATAATGGTGGATGAAGTCATTGTACATATGTCAAAACCCATAAAATGTACACTTACCAAGAGTGAACTCTGATGTAAACGATGGACTTTGGGGGATTATGAGAAATACACAGAATCTTCCATCTCCATTAACAACGTTGCTAATCTGATTCATTCGGTGTTGATCTTTACAAAATTACTCTCAGAGAGGGTACAGTTTAGAGCCTCCAACTATGGACGACAGCTCATAGCTGAAACTAAGTCAAAGTTTCGATACTTCAGCAGCTGGAATCACACAACTACAAGATTCGTCTAAACTGCCTCGGGTGCTTTGAAATCATGACGTACGTTGTCCTAAGGCAATTGTGCTCTAGGAATAGGTCATTACCACCTGGAAATAGTCTTTGGCTTTTGTAGTATGTAACTTGAGAATGTCTAAGAAAAATTTGCAGTAACTTAAATTAAAAAAAAATCAGGGAAAAGAAAACTAGATGCTGGAAGATCAAAAGTCATTAACAAAAAGGGGGCTGTGGTCGGGGTGGTGGGAGAAGCATTCAAAAAGCAGAGTCATTGAAAAAATAGCAATGTAGTACAAAACCTAGCTCTGAGTTTCCCTGCAGCAAGAAAAAGATGCAAAATTCCTAACTAGTAGTAGAAACTTCTCAGTTCATTAGAAGAAAACCTTTTTCCCCCGTCCCTAAGCTAACAGTAAATTGTCCCGGGAGTGCTTGTATAAGGGGCATCGAATAAGCGAATGGCCAACACCACCCACCTGGTAATAGCTTTACCACATTCTCACTGGTGTTGCCCAAGTGGCTATTCCCAAGGAATCAAAACTTAACCATTCTCAAAGTGTGAAATCAGAATCTTCTAGGGAGCATGTTAAAAATGAGTCCTAAGCCCTAACTCCGACCTAGTGAATTAGAATCTCTGGATATAGAATCTGAGAATTTATATTTTTAACAAGTACCCCAGGCAGACTGCATTAGACTTCCCTTCTTCAACAGATGTTATCTTGGCTAGGTTTCTAATTACAGTGAAATGACAGCAATTTCAAATTGACATAAGGTATCATATACTGCTAATCCAAATACAAGGTACATAGTTGAGAAGAAAAATGTTTAATATATTAAAGACCACACCTTCTGAACCTGAGGGCCATAAAGTATAGATTTTATGTTTATACATCAATTTCCTGACAGATGACAATGAGTACCATGCTCTAACAAAAATCAATATTCTATTATGATTTTCCTACAGGTGGAAATTAAGTGGAGGTCTGTAATCTACAATGGTAAAAACTTTGGATTGGCAGCAGACCTATCCACAGAGACTTGGCAGGCCAGAAAGGACTGGCATGATATATTCAGGGTACTAAACGAGAAAAATACAGAGCCAAGAATACATTATCCAGCTAGGCTGTCACTGAAAATAGGAGAGTAAAAAGCTTCCAGGACAAACAGAAACTAAAAGAATCTGTGATCACCAAACCAGCCCTACAAGAAATATTGAAAGGGATCCTCTAAACAAAGAGAGACCCCAAAAGTAACATAGACCAGAAAGGAACAAAGACAATATACAATAACAGTCACCTTACAGGCAATACAATGGCACTAAACTCCTACAATAGTTACCCTGAATGTAAATGGGCTAAATGCCCCCATCAAAAGACACAGGGTATTACATTGGGTAAAAAAGCAAGACCCATAGATATGCTGTCTGCAAGAGACTCATTTTAGACCCAAAGACACCTCCAGATTGAAAGTAAGGGGTTAGAAAACCATTTATCATGCTAATGGACATCAAAAGAAAGCTGGGGTGGCAATCCTTATATCAGACAAATTAGATTTTACACCAAACACTGTAATAAGAGATGAGGAAGGACACTATATCATACTTAAAGGGCCTATCCAACAAGAAGATGTAACAATTGTCAATATTTATGCCCATAACATGGGAGCAGCCAAATATATAAGCCACTTAATAACAAAATCAAAGGAACACATCGACGATAATACAATAATAGTAGGGGACGTTAACACCCCCCTCACTGCAAAGGACAGATCATTTAAGCAGAAGATCAGCAAGGAAATAAGGGCTTTAAATGACACACTGGACACACTGGGCTTCACACATATATTCAGAGCATTTCACCCTAAAGCCACAGAAGACACATTCTTCTTGAGTGCACATGGGACATTCTCCAGGAGAGATCACATCCTGGGTCACAAATCAGGTCTCAACCGGTGCCAAAAGACTGGGATCATTCTCTGCATATTTTCAGACCACAGTGCTTTGAAACTCAAATTCAATCACAAGAGGAAATTTGGAAAGAATTCAAATACAGGGAGGCTAAAGAGCATCCTACTAAAGAATAAATGGGTCAACCAGGAAATTAAAGAATTTAAAAAATTCATGGAACAAATGAAAATGAAAACACAATGCTCAAAACCTTTGGGATGCAACAAAGGCTGTCCTAAGAGGGAAGTATATAGCAACACAAGCCTTTCTCAAGAAACAAGAAAGATCTCAAATATACAACCTAACTTTACACCTAAACAAGATGGAGAAAGAACAGCAAATAAAGCCTAAACCCAGAAGGAGAAGAAAAATAACAAAGATCAGAGCAGAAATCAATGAAATAGAAATCAAAAGAACAGTAGATCAATGAAACTAGGAGCTGGTTCTTTGAAAGAATTAATAACATTGACAAACCCCTGGCCAGACTTACCAAAAGAAAAGAGACAGGGCCCAAATAAACAAAATCATGAATGAAAGAGGAGAGATCACAACCAACACTGAAGAAATACAAACAATTATAAGAACATACTATGAGCAACTATATGCCAACAAATTAGACAATCTGGAAGAAATGGATGCATTCCTAGAGACATCTAAACTACCAAAACTGAACGAGGAAGAAATAAAAAACCTGAACAGGCCCATAACCAGCATAAAAATTAAAGTAATAATCCAAAAATCTCCCAACAAACAAGAGCCCAGGGACAGATAGCTTCCCAGAGGAATCCTACCAAACATTTAAATAAGAATGAATACCTATTCTTCTGAAACTGTTCCAAAAAGTAGAAATGGAAGGAAAATTTCCAAACGCTTTCTATGAGGCCAGCATTACCTTGATCCCCAAACCAGACAAAGGCCCCACCACGAAAAAGGAGAATTACAGACCAGTATCCCTGATGAACATGGATGCAAACATTCTCACCAAAATACTAGCCAATAGGATCCAAAAATACATTAAAAGGATTATTCACCACGACCAAGTGGGATTTATTCCTGAACTGCAAGGTGGGTTCAACACCCACAGATCAATCAATGTGACACACTACATTAATATGAGAAAGGACTAGAACCATATGATCCTCTCCATAGGTGCAGAAAAAGCATTTGACAAAGCACAGCATCCTTTCTTGCTGAAAACTCTTCACAGTGTAGGGATAGAGGGCACATCCCTCAATATCATAAAAGCCATCTATGAAAAACCCACAGAGAACATCATTCTCAATGGGGAAAAACAGAGGTTTTCCCTTAAGGTCAGGAACACAGCAGGATGTCCCCTATCACCACTGCTGTTCAACACAGTACCAGAAGTCCTAGCCTCAGCAATCAGACAACAAAAAGAAATAAAAGGCATCTGAATTGACAAAGAAGAAGTCAAACTCTCACTCTCTGCGGATGACATGATACTCTACG
The DNA here is from genome assembly GCF_017311325.1 of Ursus maritimus. NCBI lineage: Eukaryota > Metazoa > Chordata > Mammalia > Carnivora > Ursidae > Ursus > Ursus maritimus. The sequence continues at coordinate 71,430,416 of NW_024426885.1, read as the reverse complement.
TGGAAAACCCAAAAAGACTCCACCCCAAAATTGGTAGAACTCATACAGGAATTCAGTAAAGTGGCAGGATAGAAAATCAATGCACAGAAATCAGTTGCATTCCTAGACACCAACAATGAGAAAGAAAGAGAAATTAAGGCATCGATCCCATTCACAACTGCACCAAAAACCATAAGATTCCTAGGAATAAATCTAACCAAAGAGGCAAAGCATCTGTACTCAGAAAACAATAGAACACTCATGAAAGAAACTGAGGAAGACACAAAGAAATGGAAAAACATTTCACGTTCATGGAACGTGAGATCTATGCTACCTAAAGCAATCTACCTATATTCAATGTCAATTGTCAAAATACCATCAACTTTATTTCCACAGAACTGGAACAAATCATCCTAAACTCTGTATGGAACCAGAAAAGACCCCGAATAGCCAGAGGAATGTTTTGAAAAAGAAAACCAAAGCTGCTGGCATCACAATTCCGGACTTCAAGCTCTATTACAAAGCTGTAATCATCAAGACAGTATGGTACTGGCACAAAAACAGACGCAGATCAATGGAACAGGATAGAGAATCCAGAAATGGACTCAACTCTGTGGTCAACTAATCTTCGACAAAACAGTAAAGAATATCTAATGGAAAAAAAAGACAGTCTCTTCAACAAATGGTGTTGGGAAAATTGGACAGCCACATGCAGAAGAATGAAACTGGACCATTTTCTTACACATACACAAAAAATAGACTCAAAATGGATGAAAGACCCCAATGTGAGACAGCAATCCATCAAAATCCTTGAGGAGAACACAGGCAGCAACCTCTTCGACCTTGGCTGCAGCAACTTCTTGCTAGACACGTCGCCAAAGGCAAGGGAAACAAAGGGAAAAATGAACTATTGGGACTTCATAAAGATAAAAAGCTTTTGCATAGCCAAAGAAATAGTCAACAAAACCAAAAGACAACTGACAGAATGGGAAAAGATATTTGCAAATGACATATCAGATAAAGGGCTAGTATCCAAAATGTATAATGAACTTATCAAACTCAATACCCAAAGAACAAATAATCCAATCAAGAATTGGGCTGAAGACATGAACAGACATTTCCCTGAAGACAATAAATGGCCAAGAGACCCATGAAAAAGTACTCAACGTCACTCGGCATCAGGGAAATACAAATCAAAACCACACGAGATACCACCTCATACCAGTCAGAATGGCTAAAATTAGCAAGTCAGGAAACCACAGATGTTGGCGAGGATGCAGAGAAAGGGAAACCCTCCTACACTGTTGGTGGGACTGCAAGCTGGTATAGCCACTCAGGAAAACAATATGGAGGTTCCTCAAAAAGTTGAAAATAGAGCTACCCTATAACCCAGCAATTGCACTACTGGGTATTTACCCCAAACATACAAATGTAGTGATCTGAAGGGGCACCTGCACCCCAATGTTTATAGTGGCAATGTGCACAATAGCCAAACTATGGAAAGAGTCCAGATATCCATTGACAGATGAACAGATAAAGAAGATGTGGTACACACACACACACACACACACACACACAGGAATATTATGCAGCCACCAAAAACTGACACCTTGCCATTTGCAACGACATGGATGGAACTAGAGGGTATTATGCTATGTGAAATAAGTCAATCAGAGAAAGACAGTTATTGTGCGATCTCACTGATATGTAGAATTTGAGAAACAAGGCAGAGGATCATAGAGGAAGAAAGGAAGAAATGAAACAAGAAGAAACCAGAGAGGGAGACAAACCATAATAGACTCTTAATCTCAGGAAAGAAACTGAGGGTTGCTGGAGTGGAGGGGGGTGGGAGTGATGGGGTGGCTGTGTGATGGCCATTGGGGAGGGTATGTGTTGTGGGGATCGCTGTGTGTTGTGTAAGACTGATGAATCACAGACCTGTACCCCTGAAACAAATACTACATGTTATAATTAAAACAACAACAACAACAAATACCATACCCTATAAAGTGATGGTCATACATCACAGTAAAAAAAAAAAAAAGATGGAAATGAAGTGTTCTGAGAGAAGAGTACTATTTTTCTGATTCACAACAAGTACAGCAAACATTTAAAAAGTTCTTGCTTCCTGTCCGGGATAGGTCTAAATGCTTTATATATATATTATATTATGTTATAATAATTATTATATATTGAATCATCAAAACAACCTTTCGAAGTAGAGGGCCATCCCCTTCAGCACAATTGTGGGCTACAGAAATACCACTAACTTCCAAGAGCAAGAATTCTCTCTCAGGAAGCAACCCCCATCTGTCCAAAGCCTCAAAGAAGTATACACTTGAGTACCAAATTTTTTGCATCTACACATACGGAAGAGGTGACCGGGGGCCTAAAATACCTGAAGTTATAAATTACCAAATGCCTATTATTCCTATAATAAAATCTGTTACCAATTTTAGGCAGGGCTACATCCCAGTGATAAACAAGGTATAAAAAGCATCCTGAATTAAATGTATTACCTATTTAAATGACACTATTTACAATTTTTCATCTGAATACTATCACGTGCCTGTCGAAGACAACAACTTTGGTTTTAACATAATGTTTAAATGTTCTTCTAGACAACAAGTACTAAACTTTAGCCATTTCTTCCATCAGCCCCCAGAACATGAAAACATATCCTATCACCACCACATTTAAACACACATATGCCTTTCTATTTGCTCTGGTAGAAGGACCAAAGCATGATTCATTTGAAAATTTCTCAAAGAAGAGCACTGTTGTACATACTTCACGCAGAGATTTGCTGCCAAATAGTTTGTGTTGACTCTGATTCTCAATGTAGTATTAGTTCAATAAAAGCTGTGGGGAAAAAAACATTAAAAACCTTGGACTAACAACAGCAACAAAACAACACTAATAAAGTACAATCAATAAATGTTATTTAGGGACACCTGGGTGGCTCAATTGGTTAAGCGTCTGCATTCGGCTCAGGTCATGATCCCAGGATCCTGGGATCGAAGCCCCACATAGGGCTCTCTGCTCAGCGGGGAGTCTGCTTCTCCCTATCCCTCTGCCTGCCACTCCCCCTGCTTATGCGTGCTCTCTCTGTCAAATAAATAAAATCTTTAAAAAATATTGTATTTTAGAGAGAGAGAGTGCACGTATGCGTAAAAGCAGGGGGAGGGGCAGAGACAGAGGGAGAAACAGACTCTCCGCTGAGCGGGGAGCCCAACTCAGGGATCAATCCCAGTACCCTGAGATCATGACCTAAGCAGAAGGCAGATGGTTAACTGACTGAACCACCCAGGCATCCCTGTGATCACCCATTTTAAAGAATGGACACGCTCCACCTTAGGACTAATCTACAAAAACTAGAAACCAAGAGGTTATTAGGACGAAGTTTTTCAATAATCTGGTTTATTTAGTGGCTTACATAAACTCTATTTACCATAAAAGAACTCTATTCACCAATAACACAATATGAATCGAAATTTGAGTTTTGTTTAAGATTTTATTTATTTATTTGTCAGAGAGAGAGCACAAGCAGGGGGAACTGCAGGCAGAGGGAGAAGCAGGCTCACCGCTGAGCAAGGAGTCCCACGTGGGACTCAATTCCAGGACCCTGGGATCATGACCCGAGCCAAAGGCAGACGCTCAACCAACGGAGCCACCCAGGCGTCCCCAAAATTTGAGTTTAAAACATACATACTATTTTGTAAGAAAATGTACTTACTTTTTGGGGATGCATGAAGTATTCAGAGACGAAACGCCACTATGCACATCACTTTATTTAAAATGCGTAGGCAGGACGCCTGGGTGGCTCAGTTGGTTAAGCATCTGCCTTTGGCTTAGGTCATGATCGCTGGGTCCTGGGATTGAGCCCCACAGTGGGCTCCCTGCTCAGTGGGGAGTCTGCTTCTCCCTTTCCCTCTGCCACTCCCCCGTTTGTGCTCTCTCATGCTCTCTCTCTGTTAAATGTATAAATAAAATCTTTAAAAAAAATAAAATGCTTAGGCAAAAAATTTAACTGAAGCAAATAAGGCAAAGTGTTAGCAAACTTAAACTGACATAACAAGTGTAACAGGTGTTCCTTATACTATTCTCTGCTGTATGTTTGAATCGTTTACAATAAGTACTAAAAAAAAAAAAAAAGCACATATTCTCTTTCAACCTCTTCTACCTCAAAGAATTATGTAACAAATATAGCTGTGTCAACTAAAAATGGCCTAGAAACAACTGACCTGACAGCAATGAGCACGCCTAGAGGTCAGACTGGGGTGCTCCAAACACTATCTGCCACTTAAAAAAAAGGCACAACCTGGAGAAATAGCTGATTGTGATGTGGGGCAAAAGGTGTAAGATGAACCCTTCACATATGATAGCTTTCTATCATCTCAGTAAGGAAAGCACAAAACCATTGGGTCACATCAAAAGTACTCAGGAGGCAATCTGAAGGGGTTCCTTCTGGCCAAATATGGGACAGTCTGAGCATCAATAAGGATAACAGCAATGGATTAAATAGATCAAGTATGTTTAAACCCATGACTTTTTAAAGATTTTTTTAAAAATTCATTGGTTTCCTAAGTCAATTCTTTTTTATGAAGACAAATAAAAGGGAAAAAAAATCTAACATTTATCCTGCCTTTCAATAATCCAATTATTTGGAAGGCAGGGAAAGTTTCCACGATATAAGTTGTCCATCAGAAGAATGATACAAGAGAATTAGAATTTCATCATTTGAAAACCCCAAATAATTGATATAAACAATGTTCATCAAGAGCTGCTAACATCACAAAAAGAGATACAACCAGACAATTATGTGCCTCCTGAGGCATTACCTACAGTATCTGTGCCAAAAAGGAGATACCAAACCTGAATCTGATAAGCCCTACATATAACTACCAATTTATAGGAAATGTAGAGACAGAAACAGATGTTAATGACATCATGTGGATGTAATCAGAAGAATCCAGAACATGAGAAATTTTAGAAGACAAACACAATTTTTTCAACACATTGCAAAGAAGAAAAAAAGGTATGTGGAATCAATCTAGGAAATCCAGTATCCAACCAATAGGAGTGCAGAAAAAGAAAGCAGGTAAAATGGAAGGGTAAAAATTATCAAAGATAATCTTAGAAGAAACATCTCATAACTGAAAAGGTACATGTGACCTCAATTAAATAGCCTTAGCCAAGAAAACACCTACAACCAATCAGTGAAAAAAAACACCCACAGCTGGACACTTCTGCTCTCCATCATAAGCTGGACACTTAGCCACTATATTTTATCATGCTCATGTATTATTTTAATAGACACTTAAAAGAAACACAGCACCAAGGCTTCAAGGATGGCCCAGAAGATTAATTAGCACTATTACTAAATGAAACTATAAGAAAACCTTGTGATATAAGTATATTAAAAACAACATCATCCAAGACCTAAAAAAAAAAAATCTGCTTCTTTCATCATGGAAAATTATAATCTTCTAAAACACAAGAAAAAAAAAATGAATCTGACAGAATTCTTATGACGAGCCTCAGAGATGTGCATGGTAGAGTCAGACCCCTAGAGAGATCCAGGTTAGAAGGTGGAATCTGGGGGGCTGGAAATTGGTAAGAAGATGTGAGGAATGGAGAAAAATACTAAAAAAAAAAAAAAAAAAATCAAAGGCAGACTTCTTTCCGACTTTGCTAAGTCAACTGTTCCCTGATGAATTCACACTGCCAATCTCTCTTTTCGATAGGTGCAAATGCATTTCAATCACTATTTAGGATCAATAAACTGAGTGTAGATACCTCTGTAAGAACTTAGAAGAAATATGTTTCAACTATTTTATTTTAAATTAACATTGTTACTATAGGATAAATGGAACCTAAAATACTGCAGGGACACTTAATTTAGTCACTCTATATAGGTAGACAATAATACCAGATTTCAGCTACCATAAAACATATTATAAAACAGTAACAAAGGGCAAAGAACCATGAAGACAATCACCGGAGAGGAAATAAAAATACAATGCATATATTGATTTATCTACAACATCTCCAAGTTTATGGATATGAGAATATCCAGTAATGAATATGTAATTTTTAAGCACACAGATGTATATTAATAAAAGGTCTACTGATAGTATTTCATTAAATCAGTTAATCATTTTAAATCACATATGAATTAATTTAGATAAAGTGCTTCCTCACTCCCACATTCATGAAACAATTTTAATCAGACTCTTCAAACACAGTAATAACGTTAGTGTCTGACTATCATCACTAGGGACACTTTTAGAATACCTCACACAATTACCTAGGATATATCAGTTTCCTATTGCTGCTATACAACTACATAAATTTATGTTTTCAAAGATTTTTTATTTATTTATTTGAGAGAGAGAGAGCAGAGCGATGGAGAGAGAACATGAGTGAAGGGGGGAGGGACTGAGGGAGAGGGAGAAGCAGGCTCCCCACTGAACAGGGAATGTGATGCAGGGCCTGACCCCAGGACCCTGGGATCATGACCTGAGCCGAAGGCAGACGCTTAACCAACTGAGCCACTCAGACGCCCCCACAAATCTATTACCTTATAGTTTTGGAGGTCAAAAGCCTGAGGACAGTCTCACTAGACTAAAATCAAGGCACTGCAGGGGCGCCTGGGTGACTCCGTCAGTTAAGCTGCCTTCGGCCCAGGTCATGATCCTGGGGTCCCGGGATCCAGCCCTGCATCAGGCTCCCTGCTCAGCGGGGAGTCTGCTTCTCCCTCTGCCCCTCACCCCACTCTCATGCTCTTTCTTTCTCTCTCAAATAGATAAAATCTTTAAAAAAAAATAAAATGAAGGTGCTGCCCAGCTGTGTTCCCTTCTGGAGACCACAGGAAAACTCATTGCCTTGCCTTCTCCAGCTTCTAGAGGTTACACACATTCTTTGGCTTCATGACTCCCTTCCATCTTCAAAGCGCAGTGGCCAGTCGAAACTTTCTCACATCGCTGCACTCCAGCACTGCCCTCTTCTGCTTCTACTTCTAAGGGTCCTTGGGATTACACTGAGCCCACCTGGATAATCGCCCTATCTTAAAGTCGGCTAATTAGCAATCTTAATTCCACCTGCAGCCTGAATTCTCCTTTGCCATGTGACCAAACATATTAATCCCAGGTCCTGGGGACACCTTTGTTGGAAGGGGAGGGGGATTATTCTGCCCATTACAGCATATCCTACTTACTTAAAACAAACACTTTTTAGAATCTGCACATGGGGGCACCTGGGTGGCTCAGTCGGTTAAGCATCCGACTCTTGGGTTCAGCTCGGGTCATGGTCTCAGGGTCATGGGATCAATCAAGCCACATGTCAGGCTCCAAGCTCAGAGCAGTCTGCTTGAGACTCTGACTTTCTCTCCCTCCCCCTCTGACCCTCCCCACCCCACACATGTGCACTCACTCACGTGCTCTCTCTCTAAAATAAATAAATCTTTAAAAAAATAAAAATTAAAAAATTAAAAAACCTGCATATGATGCTATCTCAGGATAAATTAAATTTCCAACCCAAGCCATTTGCAAAACATTAGAACTGCTCTATTTCTTCTCTCAGAAAAATTTTAAAATGTGTATCTACAACAATAGCTAACACTATCTAAGTGCTTTAAACACCGTCATTTATCTAGTTATCACAACAGCCTTACAACACCCAGTGGAGCAGCTCCGGGGGTAACTACTAAATCTGTGTTCAATCTCTCTGCATCTTTGTATCCATTCCACCTGTGGACTTCTAAAAGAAATTCAAAAGTAGCACCAGTTGAGGTAAAGTAATAGAGAATACCCCCATACCATGAGATAATTAATAGAGTAAATTACACAGTAGAGCCTTCTTTGCAGAATTATAATTTGAAGGGGAAAAATCTGCCTAATACAAACATGAGGGAAGTGTCAAAGTCACAGGCAATTTAATAAGTGAAAATAATATGTACCAATTCATAGACACTGAATTACCATGAAATAGCTTCCATCTGTATTACTGGATTTGTGACGCGCTACTCCGATCTGCCTTTATAAAGTGAGACTTATTCCTGCCAGCTGCTGGGAATACTAGCTTCTGGCAATTAGCCCTCAACTATGAGCCCACTTTCAAGAACCGTCTCCACTGGAGAAAGTGCCTGGCACACCACATTCCACATACTAAACCCAGTGATAGATCATCACAGGTATAAATGCGCAGCCCCTCATTTCAACTAGAAAAATCTCTGAAGGGCCACCCTATTTTCAGAGTTGCCCACAGGGTCAGGTGAAACTTATGTTCAGACTATATCACAGGGGCACCTGGCTGGCTCAGTCAGTGGAGCATGCAACTTTTTTTTTTTTAAATTCAAGTTAGTTAACATATAGCATATTATTTGTTTCAGGTGTAGAATTTAGTGATTCAGCAGTTGCATATAATACCCATTACATCAAGTGCCCTCCTTAATGCCCATCACTCAGAGATTACCCCATTCCCCAACCCACCTCCCCTCCAGCAACCCTGTTTGTTTCCTATAGTTAAAGAGTCTCTTATGGTTTATCTCCCTCTGTTTTATTTTTCCTTCCCTTCTCCTACATTCATCTGTTTTATTTTTTAAATTCCACATGAGTGAAATCATATTGTATTCATCTTTCTGACTTATTTCACTCAGCATAATACACTCTAGTTCCATCCACATCATTGCCAATGGCAAGATTTCATTCCTTTTGATGACTAATATTGCAGAGAGTGTGTGTGTGTGTGTGTTGTGCACGCGTGCATGTGTGTGCCCTGTGTATATCTTCTTTATCCATTTCCGTGTTGATGGACATCTGGGCTCTTTTCATAGTTTGGCTATTGTGGACATTGCAGCTATAAACATTGGGCTGCACACGCCTCTTCAGACCACTATGTTTGTATCCTTTGGATAAACACCTAGTAGTGCAATTGCTGGGTTGTAAGGTACCTCTATTTTTAACTTTTTGAGGAACCTCCATATGAGCATGCAATTTTTTTTTTAAGATTTTATTTATCTATTTGTCAGACAGAGAGTACAAGCAGGGGGAGCAGCAGGCAGAGGGAGAAGCAGGCTCCCCACTGAGCAAGAAACCCAATGGAGGACTCAATCCCATGATCCCGGAGCCTGGGATCATGACCTGAGCCGAAGGCAGATGCTTAACTGACTGACAGTTATATACATGTATATGTATGCCACCAAGGCATCCCATGAACATTCAACTCTTGATCTCAGGGTTGTTTGAGTTCAAGCCCCGCATTGGGTGTAGAGATTACTTAAAAGTAAAATCTTAAAAAACAACAACAAAAAAAACCCAACCTTCTGCAGAGCAAAGGAAACTAAAAGGCGACCTACAGAATGGGAGAAGGTATTTGCAAATGACATATCTGATAAAGGGTTAGTATCCAAAATATATAAAGAATTTCTATAACTCAACATACAAAAAACTCCAATAATCCAATTAAAAAATGGGCAGGGGCACCTGGGTGGCACAGCGGTTAAGCGTCTGCCTTCGGCTCAGGGCGTGATCCCGGCGTTATGGGATCCAGCCCCACATCAGGCTCCTCCGCTATGAGCCTGCTTCTTCCTCTCCCACTCCCCTTGCTTGTGTTCCCTCTCTCGCTGGCTGTCTCTATCTCTGTCGATAAATAAAATCTTTAAAAAAAAAAAAAATGGGCAGAAGACATGAATAGACATATCTCCAAAGAAGACATACCAATAGCCAACAGACACAAGAAAAGACATCACTTGGCATCAGGGAAATGCAAAACAAAACCACAATGAGATATCACCTCACATCAGTCAGAATGGCTAAAATAAAAAACAAAAGAAACAAGTATTGGCGAGGATACGGAGAAAAGGGAACCCCTGTGTACTGTTGGTGGGAATGCAAACTGGTACAGTCACTGTGGAAAACAGTATGGAGAGGTTCCTCAAAATATTAAAAATAAAATTACCATATGATCCAGTAATTTCACTACTGGGTATTTATCCAAAGAATATGAAACCACTGATTCGAAAAGATACATGCATCCCTATATCGACTGCAGCATTATTTACAATAGCAAATTATGGAAGCAGCCCAGGTGTCCATTGATTGATGAATGGATAAAGAAGAGGTAGTGTACGTATACAATGCAATATTACTCAGTGATAAAAAAGAATGAAATCTTGCCATTTGCAACAACATGGATGGGGCCAGAAAATATAACGCTAAGCAAAATAAGTCAGAGAAAGAAAAATACCACATGATTTCACTCATATGTGGAATTTAAAAACAAAACAAACAAGTAAAGGGGAAAAAAGAGACAGACAAAGCAAGAAACACACTCTTAACTACAGAGAACAATCCGATGGTCACCAGAGGGGAGGTGGGTGGGGGAGGGATGAAATAGGTGAAGGAGATTAAGAATACACTTATCTTGACAAGCACTGAATAATGAATAGAACTGTTGGATCACTGTACTGTACACCTGAAACCAATATAACAATGTATGTTAACTACACTGAAATTAAAATAAAATAATAAATTAATTAAAAAATAAAAGAATGATATTGTTTAAAAGAAAAAAAAACTCTTAACTATGTATGGTGATAGATGTTAACTAGACCTATCTTGGTGATCATCTGGCAATACATACAAACAGTAAATCATTATTTTGTACACCGGAAACTAGTATAATGTTATACGTCAATTATATCTCAATAAAAAAACAAAAAATGTAAACAAAATGATGCTATAGAAACATAAATATGTACCAAATAATACATGAAAAAATATATCACAAAATTGCGTATCAATTTAAACTACTTTAAATACATATACACATGGATTAATGACAAAAGAAATTTCCAAAAACTCTTAGTTTTTGAGGTTAGGATATAAGAATTCAAGATTATTAGTTGTTGCTTAAAGTTTACTCAGAAGATATTTTAAGGTTGAATTAATATAAAATGGTAACACTAAATAATTAGATAAGTCTAAATTTAATAAAACCATAGCTACCACAGGATATTGTTACCCAAACCAAACAACTGCATATAGGAAACAGCTATGAATTGGTTGTTAGTTTCTTCAAAATTGTTGTTACAAAGCACTACAGAGAAGCTGCAAAGAAAGAACTCCAAAATAAATAAATAAATATACACACACACCACAATTATAAATTACCTGCCACAGGAGGGACAATACCAGAAAAACGCACTGTTGCATGTTCTCCATTAACTTCAACTCGTCGACCAATGACATCTGATGTCAAAGTGTCATTCATTATAATGTAGCCAGAATCCAAAATATGAGGATGTCTAGGAAGAAAATCCCAAAATTGACAAGAATTAATAAAGATTAATAAAGTCCTTTAAAAAATGTGTTTTTTCACTTCACTGAGATATTCTTGAGGTCAACACTCCTGACCAATTTAGTCTTCACATTTTGGTGAAAAGAAGAACCTACAAGTATACGTGTTATTTCTCATAATTTGGTTTTACTTTACTTTCTAACTCGATAATGTTTTTTTAAATGTTGCTTAACTCCAGTTAGCTCACATCATATAACTTGTCTACTCTGTCATTTACTGAAGAGGTTAGAAGGAGAGGAGAATAGAAGACAGGGAGATAAAAGTGATAGAGAACAGGGAAAGAAAACAGGCAATATGGGCACTGTTACCTCTTCAGGAAGGGAGAAAAACCCAAATGCATAGACCTAGTAAGCAACACATATAATGAACAATAAATAAAAAATTAAACTCTAGGGGCACCTGGCTGGCTCAGTTGGTGGAGCATACAGCTCTTGATCTCTTGATGTGGGGGGTCGTGAGTTCAAGCCCCACATTGGGCATAGAGCTTGCAAAAAAAATTAAACTCTAATAAAAACGTAGAACTCTAAAATTAAAGAGAAAGAGGTCTACAATGGAGACTGAGTGAAAAGTATCCCCAATCTAGGGATGTTAACTAGATCTAACTCCTACTTCATAGAAAAGCGGAAGACTGAGGAACATGTTAAATGACACTCCCAGGGCGTAGACTGCCAAAATCCAGACAGTGGGGTACTCTACTGTCACACAAGTACGTTTCTTCAACAAATAAAATGCAAGGAGAAAAAAAAAGACATGGAGCTCTAGAGAACAAACGGATTAAAAGAAACTTAAGAAGTATGTCAACCAATTACAATATATGGACTTTCTGTAGATCCTAATTTTTAAAAACTGTAAATAATTTTAAAGTAAAAGAAATTATGAGGATATTTAAAATTTGAACACTGACAAGATTTGATATTAAAGAATAACTGTTTAAGATTCAATGAAATCCTTATCAAAATACCAATCGTATTTTTCACAGAACTAGAACAAACAATAATAAAATTTGTATAGAACCACAAAAGACCCCAAAATACCCAAACAAATCTTGAGAAAGACAAGCCTGGAGGTATCACAATCCCAGATTACAAGTTATATTACAAAGCTGTAGTAATCAAAACAGTATGGTACTGGCACAACAACAGACACATACATCAATGGCACAGAATAAAGAGCCCAGAAATTAACCCATATATGGTCAATTAATCTATGACACAAGAGGCAAGAGAATACAATGGGGAAAAGACAGTCTCTTCAACAAATGGTGTTAGGAAAACTGGACAGTTACATGCAAAAGAATGAAACTGGACCACTTTCTTATACCATACACAAAAATAAACTCAAAACAGATTAGACCTAAATTGAGTCCCGAAACCACAAAACTCCTAGAAGAAAACATAGGCAGTAATTTCTTCGACATCAGCCTTAGCAACATTTTTCTAAATATGTCTCCTGAGGCAAGGGAAACAAACACAAAAATAAACTATTGGGACTACATCAAAATAAAAAGCTTCTGGGGCGCCTGGGTGGTGCAGCTGTTAAGCGTTTGTCTTCAGCTCAGGGCGTGATCCCGGCGTTCTGGGATCGAGCCCCACATCAGGCTCCTCCGCTATGAGCCTGCTTCTTCCTCTCCCACTCCCCCTGCTTGTGTTCCCTCTCTCGTTGGCTGTCTCTATCTCTGTCAAATAAAAAAAATAAAATCTTTAAAAAAATAATAAATAAAAAAATAAAAAGCTTCTGCAGAGCAAAGGAAACAATCAACAAACCAAAAGGCAACCTACTGAATAGGAGAAGATATATGCAAATGACATATTCAATAAGGGGCTTATATCCAAAATACATAGAGAACTTACACAACACCAAAAAATACAAATGATCCCATTAAAATGGGCAGAGGACCTGAATAAATATTTTTCCAAAGAAGACATACAAATGGCCAACAGAATCATGAAAGGATGCTCAACATCACTCATCATCAGGGAAATGCAAATCAAAACTACAATGAGATGTCACCTTATACCTGTTAGAATGACTAGTATCCAAAAGACAAGAAATAACAAGTGTCGGTAAGGATGTGGAGAAAAAGGAACCCCTTTGCACTGCTGGTGGGAATGTAAACTGGCGCGGGCACTGTGGAAAACAGTATGGAGTTTTCTCAACAAATTAAAAATAGAACTACCATTTGACTTAGCAATTCCAGTACTGGGTATTTACCCAAAGGAACTGAAAACACTAATAATTTGAAAAGATGTATGTGATGTGGGAAACAAAGGCAAAAGAAAAACTGAATTTCCTTACTACCTATAACCCCTTGACAGGTCCTTGAAACACGCACAGTGACATTCGTCTAGGAACTCAGCTGCCTCAGTGTTAATACTTTGCTGAGGGCAAAAGGCTATCTTAGCCTGACCCCCAGGATCCTGTAAGTCTACTTTAACATATAAAAATTTCTTTGGTGGGGCGCCTGGGTGGCGTAGTCGTTAAGCGTCTGCCTTCGGCTCAGGGCGTGAACCCGGCGTTCTGGGATCCAGCCCCACATCGGGCTTCTCCGCTGGGAGCCTGCTTCTTCCTCTCCCACTCCCCTTGCTTGTGTTCCCTCTCTCGCTAGCTGTCTCTGTCAGATAAATAAACAAAATCTTTAAAAAAAAAAATTTCCTTGGAAACTTCCTTTATCTCTACCACCCCAAGATACGTGTTGGCAATCATCCCCCAAGCATATGACCCACCAAATATACATCTGAAGGGTCTCATGACTCAGATTTTATTAGATGGTATTAAGTAACCTTTTCCCAAACAATAGCTAGCCCCCTTCAAGGTCCTGGAAACCTTGCTTCCAAAATTCCTTAGAGACTTCCACTATCCCTAATCCCCTCCAAACCTGAAAGTAAATAATCAGCCACTCCTCATGACCCCAGTGAAGCTCTTTCTGCTCACGGGTCCTGTCTCCGTGCTTTCATCAAACCACGTTTTGCCCCAAAGACGTCTCAAGACGTCTCAAGAATTTTTTTCCTGGCCATCAGCTTCGAACCCTAACATCTTTCTTACATATGCACCCTGGAAGTAATTCCAATAACCAAGACGTAGAAGCAACCTAAGTGTCCACTGACAGGCGAATGGATAAGGAAGAAAGGTGTGTGTAGACACACACACACACACACACAGAGCCACAAAAAAAGGATGGGATTATGCCATTTGTGACAACAGATAGATCTAGAGAGTATTAAGCTAAGTGAAATAAGTCAGACTGAAAAAGATCAATACCATACGATTTCACTCATATGTGGAATCTACAAAAAACCACAAATGAATAAATGCATATAAAGCAGAATCAGACCTTAAATACATAGACCTGATGTTTGCCAGAGGTAAGGGGGGCGTGGGGGATGGGCAAAATGGAAGATACAGGCTTCCAGGTATGGAATGAGTAAGTTACAGGAATAGAAGGCACAGCACAGGGAATATAGTCAATGATACCATAATAGTGTTCTGTGGTGACAGATGGTGGCTACACTGTGGTGAGCATTAGCATAATGTATAAAGAAACTGAATTACTATGTAATTCTCTATACGAGAAGCTAATGTACTACTGCATATCAACTCACACTAAAACTAACTTTTAAAATAAATAATAAAAATGAAGATTCAGGGGCGCGTGGGTGGCTCAGTGGTTAAGCATCTGCCTTCAGCTCAGGTCACGATCTTGGGGTCCTGGGATCAAGCCCCATAGCAGGCTCTCTGCTCAGCAGGGAGTCTGCTTCTCCCTCTCATTCTCCCTCTGTTCTCTCTCTCTCTCAAATAAATAAATAAAATCTTTAAAAAAACAATAAAGATACAAATGTAAAAAAATTTAAATGCTTAAATTTAACTATAATTATGTTAACAGTTTTCCCTAGTTTTAAATATTTTTTGATTTTCATTAACATGTGAACGGAATTTTCATACAATTGAAATAGATAATGTAATTTTTGTTCTACTTCTTTTATTAACAGTGTGCACATTTTGCCATATAGCCACAGAATCATATTAATCTCTTTAATGTTGACCTACAGAGATACCACAATTTACTTAATCATTTCTCTATTGCTATGTGTTTCCATTGTTTACTATCCCAAAGAAAACAGCTAAAAACATCTTCATGTTTAAATTATTCTTGTCTTTTGAAGTATTTCTTTGGGAAAAATTCTTGAGACAATTATTCAAAGTAAATAAATACATTTAAGATTCAAGAAAGCCATGGCCAAACCATCCATTCAAAAAAAAAAAGTTAAATACTGACAGTGACACTAAGAGAAAATCTACTTCATTACTTGTCTCTATAAAGTCTTACGAATTCTCATGAACAACTTTCAAATCAGGTCTTCTCTATCCTATACTTGTACAACTAATTTATTTTTCAAGTAATCTCTACACCCAATGTGGGACTTGAACTCATGACCCTGAGATCAATAGTTGTACACTGACCCAGGCACCCCTTGTGCAACTAATTATTGAAGTAGGACCTAACATATCATAACATTATGTGTAAATGTAGGACTTTACATTTATATATACTGAACATTGAACAATCCAACATTAATTATCTCTCCCAGTTCTGTCCTTTGTCCAATTTTTTAAGATCAAAGACAAAATATGTATGTGTATATATGTATCTGACCCATATATATATGACCCTGACCAAAGACAGAACCCCCACAACTTGTGAGTGAAACTTTTTTTAGTTATAAGCCCTCCTATCACCCAGTTCACATGCAAGAACGTCATGAGCTTTGTGAAATGCTCCCCAGAAATCAAACTCCACTGTCAGTCCCAGAGTATACTGTCAGTCAGAGAAATGGGGTGAGGGAAGGGATCTCTTCACTCTTTAACTTACACACCTCTGAGTTGTGTGAATATATTTGGAAGGAAGAGCTGTTATTTGTTCTATTAACAATAATGAAGAGGGGGGAAAGGAAAGATGATGAAAAGAGAAAGGAAATAATGCACTGTTCTCTGCAAATTTCCCTGGCTTGCCAGGGAATTACAATCCAAACAAACAAACAAAAAAAATAAGGTAAATTTAGCCAAGACTTATTAAACTCCTCCTAGCTCCTTAGGATTACCACTTTCCTAAATGTTCACAAAACATCTTTCCTAGAAGTTCTACTTCCCCTTGTTCATTACTCCTTAAAGATTATGAACAGGAATTTTTGTAATCGTATTTTTGCCAGCTCTTTCATAAATTCCTAGATGTAATTTCTCTTGCAATGCAGACCAATTCAAAGATGTATTTACTTATTTGAGCAAGAGTGTGTGTGCGCACACGCGTGCGCACACACACACACACACACACACAAACACACAAAGTTGGGGGGCAGAGAGAGAGGGACAAGCAGACTCCCTGATGAGCCGAGAGCCTGACATAGCCCTGGGGCTCAATCCCAGGATCCCGAGATCATAACCCCAGCTGAAGGCAGATGCTTAACCCACTGAGCCACCCAGGCACACCTAGAATGCAGACTAATTCAAAATGGCCAAATGCTATCCTACCTCTTTTTATCTTCACCATGCTTTTAACCAGACTTTTTTTTTGGACAAGACAGGAAATCATTCTCCGTAGAAATAACAAAAGGTAAGAAATTGAATCAATATGCTACTTTTCTGTCCTTTCTTATGCTACATTAAATATATTTTTCAAAGTTGAAGCAAAGGTGGCAAAATATTAACAATCATCAAATAATGGCAATGAGTATCTGGGTGTTTCCTCTGTTTCAAAATATTCAGGATTTAAAGTTAAAAGACATACAATACTATACTCAAGGAGTAGACTGTCTTGTACTCAATCCCAAAAGCTTCTTTTCTTATCTTCACATTTTTTCACAAGTTGATTTTGAGGCTCAACCTCACTGTTGCTTTTCTTAAGAAGTCTATTCAAGTGTCTGAAAGTCACTGTTAGGCGGTCTCTTTTTCTATTTCAGTAATCCTCGTATTTTTCGAGGTATATCTTTCTCGCTTAATTTTTTAAATACATGATACTCAAAAGTATAAAAGGAAATACGCTGAAAGTTTCTTCCATTCCTGTTAGTCATTATCTCTTCCTGCTGGTAACAGCTTTATTAGTATCCCATAAATACTTCCATACCCATTTTGTGCCTATACACGCCAGTATTTTTCTTTTTTCTTTACACAAATGGTACCAGACTATATATGCGGTTCTGTTCCTTACATTTTCATTCAATTATATAACCCGGAAATGTATCCACAGCCACGTGGCTGCATAGTATTTGTTTAGATACACCATGATTTTTTTTTTAAAAGATTTATTTATTTATTTATTTGACAGACATAGAGACGGCCAGCGAGAGAGGGAACACAAGCAGGGGGAGTGGGAGAGGAAGAAGCAGGCTCCCATCGGAGAAGCCTGATGTGGGGCTCGATCCCAGAACGCCAGGATCACGCCCTGAGCCGAAGGCAGATGCTTAACAACTGAGCCACCCAGGCGCCCCTAGATACACCATGATTTAACCAGTCTTCAAACTGATGAACTTCAGTTACTCCCAAGTTTCTGCTATTACAAATAATACTGCAAAGACTAAACCTGCTCATTTATTTTTTTATACCTGTGCAAAAATATCTGTAGGAAACATTCTCAAAATGGGTATTGCTAAGTCAAAGGGTATGTGCATTTTTAATGTTGGTAGGTAATAACAAATGTCCCTTTTTAGTGGCTGTACCAATTTACAGCCCCATCAGCACTATATAAGCCCCTGTATCATCACAACATTGACCTTCACAAAATATTAACACATTTTTGGTTACTTGTCAGTCTGATAAGTGAAGTACGCATTTTACTTTCGTTTCCTTTTATGAGGGAAGCTGAGCATCTATTCATTCTGACTCCCTTTTCTATGAACTACCTGTTCACACTCCTTTACCCATTGTCCTATTGGTTTATTGATCTTTTTCTTAATCTGTTTTTAAAATCTAAACTGTTTCCTATATGTTCTTCACTATGAGATGACGACATAATTCCTCAAATAAAACATTTGAAAAGAACTAAAAGGACACAAGCAGATACTTTACAACCATGCTCACAGTGCCATTATTCACAAAGACCCAAGAGATGGAACTAACCTAAATATCAGTGTGGTGTATGCATACAATGGAATATTATTCAGCCTTACAAAGAAAGGGAATTCTGCCAAATGCTACAACATGGATGAACCCTGAGGGCATCTTGTTAAGTGAAATAAGCCACTAAGAACAAATACTGTATGATTCCACTTAAAAGAAGTACCTAGAGTAGTCAAATTCATAGAGAAAGCAGAATTGTGGTTGCCAAGGGCTGTGCGGAGGGGGAAAGTGTTTAATGGCTAAGAGTTTCACTTTTGCAAAATGAAAGGAGTTCTGGAGACAGGTGGTCTTGATGGTTGCACAATAATGTGAATGTACTTAACACTACTGAACCGTAGTACACTAAAAAATTGTTAAAATTGTCTGGCACGCCTGGCTGGCTCAGTCGGTGGAGCATGCCACTCTTGATCTCGGGATTGTGAGTTCAAGCCCACCCTGGAGGTAGAGATTACTTAAAAATAAAATCTTAAAAAAAAATTAAGATGGTTAATGTTTTCTGTAGTCTAGCACAATTTAAAAAAATAACAGGAAATTTAATTCCCAATATTTTAAGTTTTGTAGAGTTTTGATTTGCTTCAGCTTTATTTGGGACACTGGGTTGTGAAATCAAACCCCACAATCAGCTCTGCACAGTGTGGAGTCTACTTGGGATCCTCTGCCTCTTCCTCTCCCCACCCCACACCCTGCCCTGCTCTTTCTCACATGTGCATGCTCTCTCTCTAAAATATATAAATAAAATCTTAAAAAAAAAAAAAAAACAAAGAAAGATGGGAGGGAATATTTCTAAGTGCTTAAGTCACGATCACCAGAAATTCAGACTGAAGGGAGGTCAAGGTTAGTATCTGGCATTAATGGGTTCAAGAAAACAGAGATGGCTCTCCCAAAAGGTGGGAACAGCACAATAAGGGACAGTCCAAACTGACGTTTCTCAGAAACCCAAAGACTGCATCTAAGAAGCCTGGTCAAAGAAACGTAGTACAAGTCACGCAACTGGGGATCAGGGCCAACTAACAAGAACAGAGTGAGACCTCAGTCTCATCAGGTAGTCTCATCAGGTAGCTGATCACTGGACAGAGCCTGAGTGAGGTATCTTTTACCCTAAGTCAATAGGTTCTCAAGGTATCTTCTAACTGAAGATATTCACTAACCTCTCACTGAAATTTAGCATTTTCCAAAATTGTGCACATAGGCCAAAAAATCAGTTGGATTAGCAGCACCTGTGATCATGCATATTTTATATCACATTACAGCTATTACAGATATCTCAAGAGATCCTTAACATGCATCGCTACTTCAGAATTAAAGTATTAGAGCTGCCACTAGATTTTTGTCATTTAATATATTAATGAACACATGATGATAATTTTTAAGTATTTTGATAACTTTATTTCACATAACCGGATTTCATTTGAAATCTTATGTATTTTCTTTTTTTCCCCCCAAGTTTTTATTTAAATTCCAGTTAACCTACAGTGTAATATTAGTTTCAGGTGTAGAATTTAGTGATTCAGCACTTCCATACAAAACCCGGTGCTTATCACAAGCACCCTCCTTATTTCCCATCACCTAGTTCACCCATCCCCCTACCCACTTGCCCTCTGGTAACCATCAGTTTGTTCCCTAAAATTAAGAGTCTGTTTCTTGGTTTTCCTCTCTTTTGTTTCCCCCTTCCATGTTTGTTTGTTTCTTAAATTACACACGAGTGAGATCATATTTGTTCTTCTCTTATTTCGCTCAGCAGTATACTCTCTAGCTCCACCCACATGGTTGCAAACAGCAAGACGTCATTCTTTTTTTATGGCTGAGTGATATTCTATTGTATATGTATGCCACATCTTCTTTATCCATTCATCGGTTGATGGACATTTTGGTTCTTTCCACAATTTGGCTCTTGTTAATGCTGCTATAAACATTGAGGTGCATGTACCCCCTTTGAATCTGTATTTTTTTATCCTTTGGGTAAATACCTAGTAGTGCAATCGCTGGATCATAGGCAGTTCTATTTTTAACTTTCTGAGGAACCTCCATACTGTTTTCCACAGGAGCTGCACCAGTTTGCATTCTCACCAACAGTGCTAGGGGGGTTCCCCTTTCTCTGCATCCTCACCAACACCTGCTCTTTCCTGTGTTAATGTAGCCATTCTGACAGGTATGAGGTGACACCTTATTGTGGTTTTGATTTGTATTTCCCTGATGGTGAGTGATGTTGAACATCTTTTCACGTGTTTGTTGGCCATCTGGATGTCTTCTTTGGAGAAATGTCTGGTCATGTCTTCTGCCCATTTCTTAACTGGATTATTTGGGTTTTGGGTGCTGAGTTTTGTTAAGCTCTTTATATGAAATCCTATGTATTTAGTCTGCTTCTCCCTCTGCCCCTCCCCCCATTCATTCTCTTTCTCTCTCTTTCTCTCAAATAAACAAATAAAATCTTAAAAAAAAAAAAAAAACACTTTAGGGGCTCCTAGGTAGCTCAGTTGGTTAAACACCCGCCTTCAGCTCAGGTCATAACCTCAGGGTCCTGGGATCGAGCCCCATGTCAGGCTCCCTACTCAGCAGGGAGTATGCTTATCCCTCTCCTTCTGCCCCTTCCCCGCTTGTGCTCTCTCATGCGTGCTCTCTCTCCCTCAAATAAATAAATAAAATCTTTAAAAAAAAATCTTTTTTAATGGCTGGCTCAGTCAATAGTGTGTGAATCTGAGTTCAGGCCCCATGTTAGGTGTAGAGATTACTTAAAAATAAAATCTCAAAAAACAATCTAAGGAGCTCACAAGATTTATCAGACTGCTAACGGGGTCTTTATCCCAGATAAAGAATCAAAGAAAATTTGAGGACATGAGAAAAGTTTGGTGTTAAGTCTCCAACATATAGCACCTGCTCTCCTTTTCCTTATCTTAACTGCACAATATTCATTCAAAATGTTAATTTCTTTAATTCTTCTAAAAATAATTTATTGTTTAAAAGTGGAAGAATCTTGGAACATAAGAACTAGAATGATCAGTAGGGGAAGAAAGGGATAAAGAAAGGGGGGGTAATCAGAAGGGGGAATGAAACATGAGAGACTATGGACTATGAGAAACAAACTGAGGGCTACAGAGGGGAGGGGGGTGGGGGAATGGGATAGACCGGTGATGGGTAGTAAGGAGGGCACATATTGCATGGTGCACTGGGTGTTATACGCAACTAATGAATCATCGAGCCTTACATCGAAAACCGGGGATGTACTGTATGGTGACTAACATAATATAATAAAAAATCATTATTAAAAAAAAAAGAAAAAAAAAAAGTGGAAGAATCTTAACCTGAGAAACGTACCTGGACAAAGAGCAAGAGTTCCATCTATACTATCAAAATGGTTCTCACCTATTTTCTGCCTTTTCAGTCCAGCAGCTTCCCCTTATGGGAAGTGCATGCCCTCTGCCTGGTGGGTTGTCACTCACCCACAACAGGAGTGAGCACATGGCCCAGGACGGCCAATAAAATGACTCCTCACCTCTGTTTCCTTGCCTTTGGCAACTGGTCCAAATGTAAAGATCCCAACCCAAGGAGAGTCAGTCTTTTAGAAAATGACATGGGCTCTTGAATAGAAAATCCATCTCTCTCTTTCCCAAGACCTGAAAACAAAAGGACCACTTAAACCTGGAATAGCTGAGAGGTACTTCTGCCACTACATGGAAAAACTTGTCTGAAAATAGGAAAAGGAAAAAAGGAAAGTGGAGTCAATCCAACCATGCCTAAAGCCATTCATTAGCCCAGTTAAATGAAACAGTGAAGTCTTTCTTTTATTCTTCAGTTTGAGCAGAGTTTCTTTCTCCCAAGACTGAAAGAATTCTGAAAAACACATAAGAATTAAGATCATATTTGTTCCTATTTAAGGTAATATGGACATTATATGCAGCCAGTCTGCTGGAAAGAAATTCAACCTTGTCCACTACATGCTAGCTATAGGACACTGGATAATTTAATCTCTCTGTGTCTCAGTTTCCTCATCTGTAAAATGTAGATGGTATTAGGACCTACTTCATAGGGCTGTCGTGAGACTTAAATGAGTTTTTACACGTAGAAGAGTGCTCAACATAAACAGTCAATATTAGTCATTAAGATCTCTTAATGATTAAGATCATTAACA
Source organism: Ursus maritimus (assembly GCF_017311325.1). Lineage (NCBI taxonomy): Eukaryota > Metazoa > Chordata > Mammalia > Carnivora > Ursidae > Ursus > Ursus maritimus. The sequence continues at coordinate 71,407,843 of NW_024426885.1, read as the reverse complement.
TCATAAATTAGATTCTATATTTAGATAAGGGGATAATATTCCATAAATTCAAAGAAATATATTACAAATTCAGAATAATAGTTGCTGACATGGGGAAGTTTAATCACAAGCCAGGGCACCTGGGTTGCTCAGTCGGTTAAGCACCTGCCTTCAGCTCAGGTCATGAGCCCAGCGTCCTGGGACTGAGTCCTGCATCAGGCTCCCTGCTCAGGGGAGAGCCTGCTTTCTCCCTCTCCCTCTTCCCCTCCCCCCTGCTCATGCCCGCTCTCTCTCTCTAATAAACAAATTCTTCTAAAAAAAAAAAATTACCACCCCAAAATGTTACAATTTCCAAGTATTTAGCCCAATTCTTTTTTTAAGTAAGCTCTACCCCCCATGTGGGGCTCAAACAACCCCAAGATCAAGAGTCACATGCTCTACCAACTGAGCCAGCAAGACACCCGCTATTTAGCATAATTTTAAACAAACCCATCCACTGTTCTTTTTTAAAAAGTGCTTTTAGTTGTGGTAAAGTACACATAAAATTTATCATCTTAATCATTTTTAAGTGTACAGTTCAGTGGCATTAGATATTTTCATACTGTTGTGCAACTAATCCAAAACATTCTTACCCAGCCAAACAAACTCTATACCCATTAAACAACTCCCATGTCCCGCTCTCCCCAGCCCCTACCTTCTGTTTTTATGATTTTGACCACTCGAGGTATCTCATGTAAGTGGAATCAACAGTATTTCTTCGTGACTGGCTTATTTCACTTAAAATAATGTCTTGCTGTCCTTTTATGCTAAATGTCAAAGCCTGTTTCCAAGTTGTACTACAACCTCATGGCAGATCCTTAGCCTTCCCATACTGAATCGTCTCGTGTAATTTTAAGTAGGTCCTCCAAAAAGCTTTAAGCATTTCCTAAGAGGCTACAAGCACACCTTCTCTATAAAACACCAATGACTTAAATCTACACCAAACCCACAATTTTTATGACAAAACTGTATGAAAGAGAATAAAATTAATAAGTAACTTTGTGCCCTTTCTCTACATACTTTTTAATACCAGCAAATCTCCCCAAATCACCCCTCCACAAATTCATCCCAGCCACTCCTAATAATTGGCAAACTATGATGTCTCTCCTTTCCAGTAGACCCTACTTACTGTCTGAGTCAAATTCTTTTTTTTTTTTAATTTAAATTCAAATTAGTGTTTCACTGAGTCATATTCATTTCACACTTACTGTATACCATATTGTTTTCTAGTAGACTCTCTTGTATACTTCCCAGCAAAATGCTAAAGTAGGGAAAGTATCATATACTTTGAAAAAAAAACTCTGAAGTGCTAAGTATACAACAAATATTCTATTAAAGTTTATGATAAACTGACTTTAATAAATCCAAAAAAAGGGGCACCTGGGTGGCTCAGTCAGTTAAGCATCTGCCTTGGGCTTAGGTCATGATCTCAGAGTCCTGCTTCTCCCTCTCCCCTGACCTTTCCCCCACCTCCCTCAACCTGCTCGCATTCTCTCTCTCTCTCAAATAGATAAAATCTTAAAAATAAATAAGAAAAAATCAAATCCACCAGAAAATAGTAACAATTCTAGATTTATTGTTGAACATTTACATCTTACAAAAATAATTAAATTTTGGGGCGCCTGGGTGGCACAGCGGTTAAGCGTCTGCCTTCGGCTCAGGGTGTGATCCTGGCGTTGTGGGATCGAGCCCCACATCGGGCTCCTCCACTATGAGCCTGCTTCTTCCTCTCCCACTCCCCCTGCTTGTGTTCCCTCTCTCGCTGGCTGTCTCTATCTCTGTCGAATAAATAAATGAATAAATCTTTTTTTAAAAATTTAAATATTGAGATGATCCAAGAAGCCTGTTTAAAATCAGTAACAAAGGTAAAAACAATATTGTTCTGCAGGGCTAAGATTCACTTACGACTGAATTAGATTCAACTAAGTATGCATAGCTAAATTAAAAATTAAAAGGTTAGCCCTATAAGTACAGAAATAGCGTACATAGAGAAATATACCTTCCAAAGAAGTAGAAAAGAAAAAATGAAAAGAGAAAACAAACAAGATCAAACCTCAATCCAAAAAAAGGCAAGAAAGGAGGGAAAAAAGTACAGAAAGTATCAAATGTAAGACGGCAGAAAAAGTCCAAATCCATTCATTCAACAGTTATACTATGGAAAATCTAAAAGCCAGATACTGTTTTAGGCACTAGGAATACAGCAGTAAATAAAACATACAAAAATATGGGCCCTCACGTAGCTTCTATGCTAGTGGGGGAAACACAGTAAACCAGATAAATGAATAAACCACATGGCATGTCAAACGATGGTTAAGCACAATGACAATGAGCACAACAGAAACGTGAGGGAAGGCTATGTCAGAGAAGACCTCACTGAGAAGGTAATATTTCAAAAAATATGAGGGAGTTAAGGGATTAAATCATGTACACAGATGGAGGGAGAGGTCATTCCAGGCAAAGAAACCCCAACTGCAAATATCCCGAGGCTGGGATGTGCTTGAGGAGGCAAATGTGCAGAGTAGAGCAAAGAGTAGTAGCAAGAGATGAGATCAGAGGTAAAAGAGGAGGGGATCATACAGGACCTCGGGGGCCACTCTACCAACTTTGGCTTTTACTCTGAGTGAAATGGGTAGTCCCTGCGAGATTTTTTGAAAGGAGGGCAATAATCTGATTTTTCCTCCCAGAGGATCACCTTAGATGCTATGATGAAAAGAGACTGAAACAAAGAAGAAAAAGCATACCAGTTAGGTGGCTACGGCAGTAATCCAGGTGAGAGCTATAAACTGGACTAGTGGAAGTGGTGAGAAAGGGTTGCAAGTCTGGACAGATTCCGAAGGTGAAAGTCTACAGGATTTGCTGAGAGATTATATGTGTGGTGTGAAAGAGATGAGTCATGGATGACTCCAAAAGTTTGCGTCCGAACAAATACCGCAGTAATGACAATGAATAAGTACAAAAACCTGCCAAAAGGCAGAGCCTGTCGACTTGGATTTTTTAAAAATCCCCAGCGACATGCTGTTTAAAAAAGCATAGAGAAAGGTTAAAAGTAAAAGGATGGGGAACGTTAAGACAAATATCAAATCACAGCGTCCTTGGCTATACTAATGTCAGACGAACAAGAAGTCGGCTCTCTTAATCTTTATCTCCTCTATCTCTATCTTAACAGCTTGGCATTTCTGAACCCTGTCTTCCCGACGAGACTGTTGTTCCTCTGGGGACAGGGATGTCACACCCTCGTGTGGACCCACCCACAACTGAGACCAATCCCCAGCTGGTGGTAAGCAGTATTTCAAAATATTCAATGTTCTGCACCTACTTCATGTTATTTCTCTTCCGTCACAAATGCTAAATGATCTGGAACTTCAGAGCCGTTTCTCTAACCTGAGCAATTTCACCTCTTCCAAAGTGACACGCCAATAAGGCTTCTACACAAAGTGCTGGGCGGCCCTGCCCACCCCGCTCCCTCACCCGCGGCCGGTGCTGGGGCCCCCGCCCCCCGGACTCCCTTCCAGCCGGCGCCTCTGGGTCTGGTAGGGGCGGCCGGGAGCAGACAACTCCCGACTCTGATAACCTGAGAAGTTTCTAGGAGAGGACACAAGGACCGAAGCACTGCACAGTGACGCACCGGCTACAGCCCCCCCCCAAAGCTCACCTGCCCGCGGCTAGCCCGGGTGGTCAGAGCCCCGACCCTCGCACGCGCCGGTCCGCAGCGAAGCTTCCGGCTTTGGCCGGAAGTGTTTCTTGAGGGAGGCAGGAAGTCCCGCCTCCGCGGCATGAGCTTCGGCCTCTGCAGCTCAGGCGTGAATGTAATAGGCGAGGGCCTTGGGAGCCAGATAGATGTTTGGTCCCTCCACCCGAAGGGCAGGTTCTCCGTCCCTGTGCTGCACAGGTGATTCCCGCCAACCCAGGATGTCAGAACAACCCAATGAACGTGTATGTTCTAGTTTACTTGTTATTCAGTACCATGTTTATGCAGAGTCTACCACGTAGGAAGTGTGTAGTCACAGAGAAAAAAATAGTGTTAATGCCTCAAAAACTAATCATCATCATCACCATCATCTAGCTAAAATATAAGGCAGATTGAAAGTAAAAACAATAATAAAGCAAATTCCATAGGCATGTTAATTTCTAAGCCTCAGTATTCTACATAACTAGCTCAATGGATCAAATGGTTTGTTGTGAGGATCAAATGAGATGACACAAACGTTTTGCAATGGGGTCTGGTACGTGATTAAAGCACACGATACCTGTGATGTTGTTATCACTAGTTGAAAATAAGAGGCCTTTCACCCACCCAAGAGGAAATTGGATAAAAAATCAGGGAGGTAGCACTCATGCTATTAAAGTTGAGAAGAATTTCAGCACATAGAGATAGATACCCGTTGTGAATCTGTAAAAACTGCTTTTGTTGATTAATGAAGGGACATAGGATGAAAAATCTTGCTCCCTAAAATAAAACTTTCAGAAGCTTTGTTGTTTGAAATCCTATCAATAAGAATGGAACATCCCTCTCCTGCCTGGCTGAGCTGAGCCATGTGGATCATTTTGACACTTTAATAGAGGTATAGAGCTTCACATAATGGGTTTTCAGATACAACATTCCATATTTATTATTTTAACTCTGTAGTTGTCAAGGATTCTAGACCTTAGAGTCTGCTTCATAGCCCAGACAGGAGCCTGCTTAATTCTTATCTATACTCCAACCAATCCGATGCTATCGCTGCCTCTTCCTTTTTTTTTTTTTTTTTTTTTTTTTTTTTTTTTTAGTTAAACTCCCCCAGTTGCTCTGGTGTGTGGTCTCACTTGTTTCAGCAAGCTAACAAACCTGACTTTGTTAGACTATAGGCTTGTCTTTGATGGGCTTTATCACTGCTTATTTTGACCAAGCTTCTTGTACTCTTGAAGGTTGGAGGACACTTTTAACCCTAACAGACAAAAACTGAAGCAGAATTATTTACTGACATTCATATGTGTCCTAAAAAGAGCTGTGGACTTTCTAACCTGAAGGTTTTTAAATTGTCTTTTGGCAGAGAAAAACCACCATTGAAAATTATTTGGCATCCGCAAAATTCAGACCACCCCCAACAGACACAGAAAGCATGAATCTTCTTTTTCTTTGTAAAATATCTTCTTCTCTCCACTAAATTGTGACAATACTTGCCTAGTTTTGTCTAGAGTGAAATAATGATCCCTCTGCCTTGAGTCCTTTTCTTGTCACATTGATCCTGTACACTGCTGCCTCAACTATGTTACCTACTTGAAGTGCTTACTCTGCTAAATCTTTCCCTCAAAGAGGTGTATACACACTGCCTCTCATTCCTCACCTCATCTTTATCCCTTTCAGCCTGGCCTTCTGGCTTCACCAGTGACTTCAAATCACCAAGGTGATTCCTCATTCCTCATATCTCTTGATTTCTCTATAGCATAGGTTGATAAGATTAATTCTCACCATTTGCTGTAAAAATCATATTTAAGGGGCGTCTGGGTGACTCAGTCAGTTGAGCATCTGACTCTTGATTTCAGCTAGGGTCGTGATCTCAGGATCGTGAGATTGAGCCCTGTGTCAGGCATCGTGCTCAGCATGGAGTCTGCTTGTCCCTCTTCCTCCACTCCTCCCCGATGCTTGCTCTCTCTCTCTCTCTCAAATAAAGAGGTGAATAAAATCTTTAAAAATAAATTAAATAAATAAATATAAAAGTTGTACTTAAACCATTATAGAAAAAAGCTCAAACTTAAAATACTGAACATTTGCAATGGAATCCCTTTTGAGTTTCATCATTGGGGCATTGAATAAATATTTAGTGAGTGTCAAATACTCTGCACCAAATACTGCTTTCAGGCATTGGAGATCTAGCAGTGAAAAAGAGATGCAGTGTTCCATTCCTGGGACATTTATATTCTAATGGTGTGAGACAGATGATACATAAATAAAATAAATAATTTCAGATTGTGCTAAGTGCAATAACGGAAATACAGGGTGCTATAATAAGATGTAAGCAACTTAGAGTAGGAAGGTAAGGGGAAGATAACTTTCATTTGAACTGATAGCTGCAAGATAAGAAGGATCCAGCAATGTTAAACAAACAACCAAACAAACTGAGGGGTGCCTGGGTGGCTCAGTCAGTTGAGCATGGGACTCTTGGTTTCGGCTCAGATCACGATCACATGGGTCATGGGTTTGAGCCCCATGTCAGCTTTCTCACTGAGCAGGGATTTGGCTTGAAGATTCTCTCCCTCTGCTCCTCCCCCACACTTCAGCAAGCACTCAGGTTCTCTCTCTCAAATAAACTAATAAATCTTAGAAGAAAAACTGGAAGAAGGGGCGCCTGGGTGGCACAGCGGTTAAGCGCCTGCCTTCGGCTCAGGGCGTGATCTCGGCGTTATGGGATCGAGCCCCACATCAGGCTCTTCCGCTATGAGCCTGCTTCTTCCTCTCCCACTCCCCCTGCTTGTGTTCCCTCTCTTGCTGGCTGTTTCTATCTCTGTCAAATAAATAAATAAAATCTTTAAAAAAGAAAGAAAAAAAAAAGAAAAACTGGAAGAAGACCATTACAGGCCTAAGGAAGAGCAAATATAAAGATCCCAAGTGGCAAATACTGACTTAGAGTTTTTAAAGATCTTTCTGGGGGGCATCTGGGTGGCTCAGTGGGTTAAGCAGCTGCCTTTGGCTCAGGTCATGATCCCGGGGTCCTGGGATTGAGCCCTGCATAGGGTCCTTGCTCAGCGAGGAGCCTGCATCCCCATCTCCCTTTGCCCGCTGCTGCCTCTGCTTGTGCTCTCTCTTTCTCTGTCAAATAAGATCTTTAAAAAAATTTTTTTAAAAGATCTTTCTAGTGCTACAAGTTAACAGGGGTGGGAGGCAGGGGAGGGTGAGTTAAGAGGGAAGATAGTGAGTAGAGAGGTCAGTTATGAACTATTTCATTTAGAGCACACACACACACAAATGGTGGCTTAGGGGTGCCTGGCTGGCTCAGTGGGTAGAGCATGTGACTCTTAATCTCAGGGTCATGAGTTCAAGGCCAAAGATGGGTATGAGCCTACTTAAAAAAGAAAAAATTTTTGAAAAGAAAATGGTGGCTTAATCCAGAAAGGTAGGGGGGCACCTGGGTGGCTCAGTCAGTTAAGCGTCTGCCTTTTGCTCAGGTCATGAACCCAGGGTCCTGGGATCGAGCCCTACACTGGGCTCCCTGCCCAGCGGGGAGTCTGCTTCTCCCTCTCCCTCTGCTGATGTGCTCTCTCACACTCTCTTGCTCACTCTCTCTCAAATAAATAAATAAATAAATAAATAAATAAAATCTTTAAAAAAAATACCAGAAAGGTAGGAGCAAAACTTGAAGACTGGAGGGTTTTTATTTTTTATTTATTTTTTATTTTTTTTTAATTTATTTTTTTTAATTTTTTTTATTAATAATGATTTTTTATTATATTATGTTAGTCACCATACAGTACATCCCCGGTTTTCGATGTAAGGCTCGATGATTCATTAGTTGTGTATAACACCCAGTGCACCATGCAATATGTGCCCTCCTTACTACCCATCACCGGTCTATCCCATTCCCCCACCCCCCTCCCCTCTGTAGCCCTCAGTTTGTTTCTCATAGTCCATAGTCTCTCATGTTTCATTCCCCCTTCTGATTACCCCCCCTTTCTTTATCCCTTTCTTCCCCTACTGATCATTCTAGTTCTTATGTTCCATAGATGAGAGAAATCATATGATAGTTGTCTTTCTCTGCTTGACTTATTTCACTAAGCATTATCTCCTCCAGTGCCGTCCATGTTGTAGCAAAAGTTGAGAACTCATTCTTTCTGATTGCTGAGTAATATTCCATTGTATATATGGACCACAACTTCTTAATCCAGTCATCTGTTGCAGGGCATCTCGGCTCCTTCCACGATTTAGCTATTGTGGACATTGCTGCTATGAACATTGGGGTGCATATGGCCCTTCTCTTCACTACGTCTGTATCTTTGGGGTAAACACCCAGTAGTGCAATGGCTGGATCATAGGGTAGCTCAGTTTTTAACTTTTTAAGGGACCTCCACACGGTTTTCCAGAGTGGCTGTACCAACTTGCATTCCCACCAACAATGTAGGAGGGATCCCCTTTCTCCACATCCTCTCCAACAATTGTTGTTTCTTGCCTTGTCTATTTTTGCCATTCTAACTGGCGTAAGGTGGTATCTCAGTGTGGTTTTGATTTGAATTTCCTTGATGGCTAATGATTTTGAACATTTTTTCATGTGTCTGTTAGCCATTTGTATGTGAAGACTGGAGGGTTTTTAAATTATTTTTTAAAGATTTTATTTATTCATTTGAGAGAGAGACCGAGAGAGTACAAGCAGGGGAGAGGCAGAGGGAGAGGAAGAAGCAGACTCCCCACTGAGCCGGGAGACTGAAATGGGGCTTGATCCCCAGGACCTGGAGATCATGACCTTAGCTGAAGGTAGACACTTAATCACCTGAGCCACCCAGTGTAGACTGGGATTTTCGCTGCTGAGAAGTCAAGGAAGATGAAAAGAGAGAACTACTCACTAGATTTTGCCAGATAAATGTCCTTGACAAGAGCAGATTTGGTAGTTTTGGACTCAGAAGCCAGACTGGCATGAGTTGAAGTGGAAAGGAAGTTGAGGGAACAAAGCTAAATGATTCTTCAAATAGATCTAACTGCCATATTTGATGAACATTTTCCAGTCAGTGTCCTATTGGATGTCTCTGCTGCAGTACACCATAATGATGCACTCCTGGAAACCAGATATCCCAATTCCAGTGGTTCTTTCTTCCTCTTCTTCCTCTCCTCCTTCTTCTCCTCCTCTTCCTTCTCCTTCCTCTTCTCCTTCCTCTTCTTCCTCTTCTTCATCCCCCTTCTTCTTCCTCTTTTTTGACAGGGAGTTGTGAATCATTTTGGAAATCTGATGAAAGCTCTCCATATACATATGAATTTTGCCTATAATTTGAGAGTTAATTAATCCTCTCAAGCCCATTACTAGACCCCAAAGGAGTCCATAGATCCCAGGTTATGAACACCCATTTTTCTCAATTAGCTGGTCTCTTCTTCCTTCCTGAGTTCCTTACTCCTTTGATTGGTCCCTCCCTCGTTATCTGCCGTTGCCTATTGTTCTTCTTGTGCTGCATACTTTCTCATTGTCTACATCGACTTTCTTGGTTTTTGTTATTGGGACCATGACAAATATTTTAGTACAGAAGCCATTTGGAGTTGTGGGGTAACTTGAAAGAAGATCAAGGTCAAGTAAGCTCACTTAATTTTGGGAGATTTATTTGATTTCATTAGTGTCTAAATAGACACCATGAAAGTTGAGGCTATGAATAATTGTTCATAAGCACATTCTGAGAAAGATTTATAAAAGAAAACAAAATCAGGGGCATCTGGCTGGCTCAGTCAGGAGTGTGTAACTTTGGATCTCGGGGTTGTGACTTTGAGCCCCATGTTGGGTGTAGAGAGTACTTAAAAATAAAATCTTTTAAAAAATAAAATAGAAAAAAATCAAAAGTGAATTCTCTTGTTGTAACATTTTACAATCTTATTCAAGGTTGGTCCTCCTCCTAGCCCCATTGCAAGGAAGAGTCAGCCTTCGAGGGAGATGTTCCACGGTGGTAGGTGTTTATCACGCAAAGTTCCTGCCGGCCTTCTTCTTATGAACTTTTGGCACCTTTTGACATGGCAACTTTTCCCCTTATCATACTGGTTGTGAAGAGTAATTGTTTCAACTTAGGCTAGGTCATGGCACCCAGATATTTTGTCAAACACTAGTCTAAATGTTGCTGTGAAGGAGTGTTTTAGATGAGATTAACAGTTACATCAATAGACTTTGGGTAAAGCAGACTGTCCTCCTTAGTACAGGTGGGCCTCATCCAATCAGTTGAAGGTCGTAAAAGAAAAAGGATGACCTCTTCAGAGAAAGAGAGAATCCTGCCTCCCTGGAAGCATAGGACCATGAAACATGGAGAAAATATCAGAGTTCTTTCCACAAGGAAAAAGCAAGGAATGATTGCTGGGTAAACAACATTTGTCATAGATTCAATTCAATATCTTCTGAAATCTCTCCAATGATATTTTTTTTATTATGGTTTGTCTTATTTTAAGCTTTTCTCTGTTCCTTTAATTATTCCTGTTTCCTTTAAATTAAATTTTTCTGTATTTTCTTGTTTTGTTGTGTTTTCTTTCTTTCTTTTTTCTTGATCTTTCTCTGTTATACTGCAGGTGCTCTACAAATGTGGGAGTTTTTGGTTGTCCATTTATATCACAAAATGAGGTAGTAGAAATTCTAAATGGGAGCTAGCAGGAGCTCGACTTCTGTGGGTAAGGCTGCTTGATGGTAAGTCTCATTGTCATGTGAGAGGGAAGGGAACAGCCACTGTGCTCCAGGAAGGCTCCCAAATACCAAATAGAATATTGTAGCTCTTTGACACCAACACCTTTGCCAGTTGCCCAAATTCTCCCCAGAAACTGACTTCCAGCTCTCTAGAGAAGATATGTTACTTTTTTTGCTTAGGGATATATACCTGGTAATGATGATTTAGCTTCCCCACTGGGGTACAAGAAAGATAGTGGGAGGAATGCATCCTTTTCTTTAGAGACCATCAATTAGTTTCTGTTTTCATCCATATTTATCCCTTCAAACCTCTGTGTTGACAAGTCAGCACTGTTCCAGTTCATTTCCTATCACTGCTCTAACAGATTACCACAATCTTAGTGACTTAAAACAACATAAATATATTATATTACAGTTCTGTAGAAGCCCAACACTTCTCATTGGGCTAAAACCAAGGTGTCAGCAGGGCTGTGTTCCCATCTGGAGTCAGCAGGCTAGAATCCATTCCTTGCCCTTTCTGGTTTCTAGAAGGCACCTGTATTCCACGGCTTATGGTCCCCTTCCTCCATCTTCATGGTCAGAAATGGTGCATTGAGTCCTTTCCATATCATACCACGCTGACCTTGTTTCCATTCTCACATCTTCTCTGACCCTCCCTGTCTGCCTCCCTCTTCCACTTGGAAAAATTCTTATATTACATTGGTCCACCTGGGCAATTCAGGATAATCTCCCTATTTTAAGGTCATCTGATTAGCAACCTTAATTTCATCTTCAACCTTAACTCCCCTTTGCCATATAACATACCATATTTACAGTTCTGGGGATGAGGACATGGACATCTTTGGTGGGGACATTATTCTGCCTATACATCTGGTTCTCCTGTGGGATCCTATGTCAGCCCCAGCCTCTTCTCTACATATTTTTAGCTATGGCTTTATCCACACTGCTTTCATCAATCAGTCATCTGCTTTCTGTATTCCAGAAAAATTTTTAAAGATTATATTTATTTGAGAGAGAGAGAGAGAGAGAGCTAGCACAAGCAAAGGGGGAGGGGCAGAGGGAGAGGGAAAAGCAGACTCCCCGCTGGGCAGGGAGCCCGATGTGTGGCTCAATCCTAGGACTCTGGGATCATGACCAGAACAGTAGGCAGACACTTAACCAACTGAGCCACCCAGGCGCCCCTGGAAAGTTTTTTTTGAAATTTCTCATCTACTAGCAGAGCCCTTCCATTGTCAATGTTATTTTGGTGTTTTAGTATTTTTATTCTTTTATTTTCCTTTTAGTAGTCTCCTAAAAGGGAGAAAAGATGAACATTGTACTCAGTCTAGCATCTTGAAGAGGATGAATATTCTTTTTTTAAAAAAAAGATTTATTTATTTGAGATTGAGGGAGAGAGAGTGCAAGCAGGGGAAGGGGCAGAGAGGGAGGGAGACAAGCAGACTCCCCACTGAGGAGGGAGCCTGATGCAGGGCTCATTCCCAGAACCCTGAGATCATGACCCCAGCCGAAACCAAGAGTCAGATGTCCAACTGACTGAGCCACCCAGGTGCCCCTTGAGGAGGATGAATATTCTTCCTGTACCATATAGGGCTAGCTGAAAATTTAATCTCAGTCAGACTTGGGGCCACTTTACCAGCTTTTAAATTTAGGAGGTACTTGAGGTCATCTCATCTCTAGGCTTCACAGACACCATGGACAGGTTTATTATTAAAGCTAATAAAGAGCCTTCAAAGTCCAGCTCCTTTCTGCTTTCTTGCCATGCGAATGCTGCTATCAACATTTGTGTACAAGGTTTTGCATGGGTATGTTTTTTTCTTTTTTTCTTTTTTGAGATTTTATTTATTTATTTTAGAGATAGAGAGATGGTGGGGGAAGCAGATGGAGAGGTACAAGCAGACTCTGTGCTGAGCACAGAGCCTGGCAAGGGTCTCGATCTCACAACACTGAGATCATGACCTGAGCCAAAATCAAGACTTGGACGCTTAACCAACTGAGCCACCCAGGTACCCCCGGATATGTTTTTTCATTTCTCTTGAGTTTGTGGACTCGATGTTTATGTCCTCAAAAAAATTCATATGGAAGGGAACGAGGATGTCCAGTCCATCCTCTCTAAAGTCTTGTCATCCCCTGGAACACTAGCTACAATCTTGGGATCTTCTGGCTTTTGCTCCCTTCCCAGAATCTCTCCTCTCTTTTCTTTTCTCTTTGCCCTTAAAGTCACTGTTCCTTTGTTCTGTACCCCTCTTCTAGGACACCTGGCCTAATCCTCTCCACAGACTCAGGTTTCAGGAAAATTAATTCAGAAAAGGAAGTATCTTGCAAGAAATTTATTTTAGTCTGATAATCATATACTTCCTTGAGACAAGAAAGCACAAAACGGCTTGGGTACATTTATGGAACTAAGGATGGAGAAAAATAGAGGCAGAAGAACACACATATCTCAAAAAAAGTATTTTGCTTAGTAAAATGGTTGGATATTATCAAATTCAATCACTGGAAAGCAAAGCAAATAATTTTAGTATGAAATTTAATGGAAGGTACTATTGACCTTTCATCGGCTTATTTATTTCTCCATTTGATTCAATGAAACCAACTCATCTTTTCTTCATTGTGTGTTATACAGACAGTAAAGTCTTGAAAAAATCTGGAATTCTTTAATATAAGATAGACCATAAATTATGGTCTAATTCTTAAACAAAGAGTATTAAGTCCCATTATGTATTTCAGTGTTTTGCTAATTAACTTTAGCAATTTTATTGCTGTTATTATGTTAACAAATATTTATAATATTTCATTATAACTATTTGCCATTAATAGTTGGAAATAATATGGATCAATAAAACTTCTCTATTGTTAAAAAAAGTATATTGCTAATACCTGTATCTATAAATATCTATATCTATATATCCTTATAGCATACAGTTTTTGGGGTTTTTTAAAGATTTTATTTATTTATTTGAGAGAGAGAGACTGAGAGAACGAGTGGGAGGAGGGGCAGAGGGAGAAGCAGACTCACCGTTGAGCAGGGGGCCCAACAGGACTCCATTCCAGGACCATGGGATGACCTGAGCCGAAGGCAGACACTAAACTGACTGAGCCACCCAGGTACCCAGTATATAGTTTTGCTGCAATCAATCACAGACAGTGATTTGATCAATTTATATTGATGGACATTTGTTACTGTTTTCTATTATACGTACTGCTGTAATAAATAAATATATTTTTATATACATTTTGTACACCTAAGGGGGTATATCTTAAGTATATATTCCCTATTCAAAATGTAAAACAAAATCACCATATGACTCAGGCATTCCACTTCTAGGATTTACCTCTCACTGTTGGCTTGAGCTGCTATAACAGAGTACCACAAACTGAGTGGCTTAAACAACAGAAGTTTATTTTCTCACAGTACTAGAGACTCAAGTCCAAGGTTAAGGTGCCAGCCAATTTTATTCCTGGTGAGCACTTCTTTCCTGGCTTGCAGATGGCTCTCTTCTCACTGTGTCCTCACATAACAGAGAGAGAGAAAATAGCTCTCTCTTATCTCTTCTTATAAGGACACTAACCCTGTTGGATCAGGTCCCTACCCTTATGACCTCATGTAAACATAATTACTTCCATAAAGGTCCTAGCTCCAAATACAGAAATAGTGGAGGTTGAGGCTTCAAAATGTGTTTTGGGGGAACACGACCACTCAGTCCATTACATTACCCAAAAGAAATGAAAAAATACATCCACACAAAAACTTACATGCAAATGTTCAGTGACATTATTCATAATAGCCAAGAAGTAGGAACCACCCAAATGCCCATCAACTCACAAATGGATAAACAAAATGTGGTCTACACATGCAATGGACTATTATTCAGACTTAAAAAGAAATGAAGTTGTGATCATAACCTGAGCCAAAGGCAGATGCTTAACCAACTGAGCCACCCAGGAACCCCCCTCTACTGTTGACCTAGCCTCCTTTGTTATACTCTTACGTAGGGGTATGTAAAACAAGGCATAGGCTCCTCTAGGCAAGGCCTTTTTGTTGTTTTGAAATTCAATCCGTTTATTTAAATATATATTGTACACGACTTATAAATCTTCACCTCTGCCATTCTGCTAGAACTTTTCCGGAAAAGCCTCCTTTTCCTCAATCCTCTTTCCACAAGTAATAGAAGTTACCGTCTGTGCTTTGAAGGTTACAACTGACAAACACCTGTTCGTTGGTCTCCCTGGCTAAGCACTGGGCAAGGCCAGTGGAGGTCCTGTCAGAAGTGTCTCTGAGGAGGGAGGTAGACACACGGGTGGAATTGTAGTGATTGCACACGGCCATGGCAACACTCTGCACCCTCATTCTTTCTAATCCCATCTTTGTTTCATTTCGGCAAATTACCACTCCACAGTTGTATGTAGCCACAGTGTCCTGTCTTCCCATACAGAAGCCACGGAGTCCCGAAGGTTGCTATGTCCTTCTCTTACTGCTACAGCCAAAGGGTAATAAGTGACCTAATCTGGCCAGTTGGGTTCTGCCTCCAGGGAGATTTTTCTTTCCTTTTCTTTTTTCCTTTCCTTTCCTTTCCTTTCTTTTCTTTTTTTCCCCTTCCCTCCCTCCCCTTCGCTTTTCTTTTCTGTTTAAGTAGGCGCTACACCCAGCGTGGAGCCCAATGTGGGGCTTGAACTCATGACTCTGAGTTCCAGACCTGAGCTGAGATCAAGAGTTAGACACTTAACTGACTGAACCACTAGGCACCCCTCCAGGGAGATCTTGAGTGGAAAAAAACTGTTGGGAGTCCCCTCATCTGGCAGCAGACTCTGACCAAATGCCTAAATAGTACTTGCTGTTACAGCTATTTTCTGGTTCTTGTTCTGTCTTGGTTATTTGTCCTGAACCTGACCTGAACCTGGTGATTCCTTCAATAAATTCCCTTTGTTCTTAAGGTAGGCTGATCTTCAAGCTATAGGAAGAGAAAAACAAGAAAGCACAAGGTGGCTTCAGAGATTGTTACAGTAAGTTGCCATTGTGTGAAGAAGAATGAGATAAAAGAAAATTATTTACATAAATTATCCCTAGAGTGGAACATATCATTATTGGTTTAAATAACCTGCTTCATCTTGTTTCCTTTACTTAGTTTTTTTTTAAAGATTTTTTTAAAAAAATTTATTTACTTGACAGAGATAGAGACAGCGAGCGAGAGAGGGAACACAAGCAGGGGGAGTGGGAGAGGAAGAAGCAGGCTCCCAGCGGAGGAGCCTGATGTGGGGCTCGATCCCAGAATGCCGAGATCACACTCTGAGCTGAAGGCAGACGCTTAACGACAGAGCTACCCAGGCGTCCCCCTTTTACTTAGTTTTATATGTCAAATTCTTTATGGTTGACTTAATATGTCAGTTGTTTTTTTTTTATTTTTAAATTTTGTTTTTGAAGTAATCTCTACACCGAACATGGGGCTCAAACTCATGACCCTGAGATCAAGAGTCACAAGCTCTACTGACTGAGCCAGCCAGGTGCTTCAATCTGTCAGCTTTAATAGTCATTTTCTTGTAAAACATTGACATTTGTAAGAATATCATTTATTGCAACTAAATCTCTTTAACTTTTTTACTTTTCAAGTGTTTATTCGCATTTTATAATTTCTGTTAATCGACCTTACAAGCTTTGGTAAGATTTACAAATTACTTTTGTAGTTTACCATTAAATATCTTCTATTATTCATTAAACCAATTCTCAGATCTTCAGATATGTACTCTACGTACAGTAGCAAATATAATTCAAGGATAATCAATGGGTCATTCTCCTAAGGCATACAGTGCTTTATAAAGAATGCACATAGGGGCACCTGGGTGGCTCAGTCAGTTGAGTGTCTGACTCTTGGTTTGGGCTCAGGTCATGATCTCAAGGTTGTGTCATCGAGCCTCTTGTCAGGCTCTGTGCTCAGCATGTAGTCTGCTTGGGATTTTCCCTCTCCTTTCCCCCAACCCCCAAAATAAACAAACAAATCTTTATTTTTATTTATTTATTTATTTTAAAGATTTTATTTATTCGACAGAGACAGAGACATCCAGCGAGAGAGGGAACACAAGCAGGGGGAGTGGGAGAGGAAGAACCAGGCTCACAGCAGAAGAGCCTGATGTGGGGCCCGATCCCATAACGCCGGGATCACGCCCTGAGCCGAAGGCAGACGCTTAACCGCTATGCCACCCAGGCACCCCAACAAACAAATCTTTAAAAAAAATCCAAAAACAAAAACGAGGGACACATGGGTGGCTTAGCTGGTTAAGCATCTACCTTTGGCTCAGGTCATGATACCAAGGTCCTGGGATTGAGTCCCGCATCGGGCTCCTTGCTCAGTGGGGAGCCTGCTTCTCCCTCTGCCTCTGCTGTTCCCCCTGGTCATGTGCTCTCTCTCTCTCTGATAAATAAATAAAATCTTTGAAAAAAAAAAGAGTGCATATAATAAAGCAGCTAGTACTACATTTTCCAGGCATCTCTGTGAAAAGGTGCCCATTTATCAATGGTCATAAAACATCCTAAAAAATTAACCTGAACTCATGGGTTAATATTGAAACTTACATTATTACTGACATTATTGCTTATTGCACTACTATATATTTCACTAGCTAGTATATAGTAAAAATAAGTCATACCACTTGTTAAGGTCCAGTATATTCAATCACATAAAATACGAGGTTGCATTACAATAAGATTAATGAGATAACCAGAGGAAGTCTGTAGTAGCCAGCTGGAGGTGGTGGCGGTTTTGAAGAGCCAAACACCAATTGCATTTTATCTGAATTCACATTATTGTGGGGTCCATTATGATGAGTCTTTCTGTACTCTAACCACCAAAGATCAGCCTTGCTATGTATGGCAACAAAGCCTGTTCTAATGACAGGGAAAATGCAAAGTAAGGGTCAGATAAGAGACATCTCAAAAGGACAAATCAGGGCACGTGGGTGGCTCCGTTGGTTAAACATCTGCCCCATTCGACTCAGGTCATGATCCCCGAGTCCTGGGATTGAGCCCTGCATTGGGCTCCCTGCTCAGTGGAGAGACTGTTGTTCCCTCTACCTCTACCCCTCCTCCCGTTCGTGCTGTCTCTCTCACTCTTGCTCTATCTCAAATAAATAACATCTAAAAAAAAAAAAAAGGGACGATCAGGATACCTGGGTGGCTCAGTCGGCCAAGTGTCTGCCTTTGGCTCAGGTCATGATCCCAGGGTCCTAGGATCGATTCCCTCATTAGGCTCCTTGCTCAACAGGGAGCCTGCTTCTCCCTCTGCCTGCAGATCCCCCTGCTTGTGCTCTCTCTCTGCCAGGTAAATACAATCTTAAAAAAAAAAAAAAGCATGAAGCTGTAAGACTTGGGAGGACTGGATAGATGGAGGAGATGGGGGTAAATAAATCAAATACACACTCCTGGATCACCTGAAGCATAAAGACAGTGACAGAAAAGGCACAGGTAGTGAACCTGGAGTCCTGGGATTGAGTCCCGCATCGGGCTCCCTGCTCAGCAGGGAGTTGGCTTCTCCCTCTGCCTCTCCCCCTGCTTGTGCTCTCTCTCTCTCTCAAATAAATAAATGAAATCTTAAAAAAAAAAAAAAAGGCAGGGGTAGAAGTGGTTTCATTCCATTGTTTGGATTGGTAGAGGGACTGAAGGGAAGTATTGGTTGATTGTAATTATTTTATTTCAAGGTGGTGATGGAAAACTCAAGCGACTAGGCAGTTACAGGACTTGAATTTCAGGCCAGGCTTTGGATAAAATGGTAATCACGGACAAAACAGTAAGCAGTCTAAGAATCCTTTCAGAAGAGAATAGAACGCTGAGTAAGAATCATTTGAGAAAGAGGTAGAACCACATTAACACAAAAGCTAACATTTGAAGTTTATGGTATCTTTTCATACACATCTTTTTAATGGAACCCTTGAGAGGTGGGAGATTAGTTTCAAGTAGATTTATTCATTCATAAATATTTATTAAGTGCTCCTGGGAATACAAGGATGAATAAGTCACAGTCCTTGCCCTTAATGAGTTTCCAATGCAATGGGAGACAAGTAAACAAGTAATTAGGGGTTCCAATTCCAGCACTAACAATGCTGTTTAATAATTGGCTATTTACTTACTAGTCTCCATCACAGAAAAATTACGAAGTTAAGGAATAGTGTCTTTATCACTCTTACATCACCAAAGCCTAGCAAAGACCTAGCACATACGCATTCAGGAAGTATTCTAAGTGAATCAAATGAAAATAGATGGTCTCAGGAATGGTGAGTACTATCTTATGGCAGAGCATAAGCTGTGTGGGGAGAGTGAAGTGTTAGGAAATATGGTTAGTTATGGTGGGTTGGAGATCAGATTTTGGAAAGCCTTATATGTTATACCAAGGGATTTATAGGTGGCAGTTCTGAGGATTCAAAGAGAATGTCAGAGGGGCGCCTAGGTGGCTCAGTTGGTTATCTGGCTTTTGGTTCCAGCTTAGGTCATGACCTCACAGAGCATGGAATCCGCCCAGCGCCAGGCTCTGTTGGAGCAGAGAGTGGAGTCTGCTTCAGATTCTTTCTCCCTCTCATGCCCCCTCTGTTCCTCTTTGCTCATGTGCTCTCTCTCTCTCTCTCTCAAATAAATAAATAAATAAATAAATAAATAAATAAATAAAATCCAAAAAATCCTAACAAACCAAACAGAATATAAGATATACGAATGACAATCAGATTTATGCTTTGGAAAGTCCACTTCGGTTGGAATGTATGTTATTATAATAGACAAGTGCTTTCCAAACTTTTAAACACGTTTAAGTGTCCACAGAGAACGGGAGGCCAGCTGTACAGAACAACGTGCTTTGACCTATATTCAAGGTCCTGGCTCTGCTCAGCACATGCTTGAAGAAAAAACAAATCATCTGGTACCCAATAGGTACTTCATCTATGTGTATTTCCTTCCCCTTTTCCTTCCTCTGAATACACTGATTAAAAAAAGAGCCAATGGATAAATCTTAAGGATAATAAGGCAGGGGACTGAATTGGCCAAGAGGCAGAAAGGGAGGGAAACAAGAACAGGAAGGCTTCCTTGGCCTTATGGAATGAGGACAAACAACTTTTCTTGAGACGAAAGGCAGACAATTTGAAGACCCAAGAAGTAGAGAGGAGGAAAATTTGCAGAGTTTACATTAACTGGGAAAAGAGTGGAAAAGAAGCAGGGGACATTAGATTGACAAATGTGAAACCTCTATCAGGATTAGATAAACAATAAAAGGGCTTATTGAGGCCTTAACATATTAACCTGCAATGGTTGTAACAGCAGTTCTGGAAACACTCCCAGCAGCACTGAGCAACTTGGGAGGAGCAAAGAAGGGGGTGATTGGATGCATCCCAGGATTGGGAACCAGCAGGATGAGAAGGGCCTAAGGAAAGGAGGAAAATGATCTGAGAAAGCTCTTGAAAGGCCGCCTGAAGTGAATGGCTATAGGGCATAGATCAGGAAGGGAAGGAAGTCAAGTTAGAAGTTAAGAGAGTGGAATGGAGTAGAATAGAGAAGAGCTGATGGATCTAAAATCTTGCTGAAAGTGATTTATGGCAACATAATTTAGCCTTCATTCTTTTGGTTTTGGCAAGGAAAAAAATCAATTTATTTTTGAACCTCCATAGACTAGAAAATGTGAAAACGTTTTAAAATTACAGGTGTTCTACATGACAAAATCCAACTTACTTTGCTTCCAAGACATTCCTTTATGCAGAAAAAAAAAATACTCTAGTTTAAACCTAAGTAAGATAAATTAATACATTTTATTAGATTTAAATTACTCTTAACATTATTTTTCTTCTGTATTGTCAACTGCGATTATAGTTCAAGTGAAAGGAATAGATTTTTGATTACTTAATGGATAAAATGACTCTTTTTTTAAGACCCCAATTCAAAGTCAAGCATTTGTCATTGACAAAGACCAGATACAAATGACAAAAGAATCATGAATAGCACCAGGACAAATTTTTTGATTAGACAAGGAATAATCAACTTAAGCTGTCTTCATCTTAAAGGTAAATATTTTGTCTATATAGTTAGCATTCAGTCTTTTTGAATAATCTTTAAGTTTTTCTTTTAAGTAATGGATTCATAAACACAAAGTTCAAGTTTTCATAATGCAGCATAAATACCCATGATTTAAGTTTTCCTTGTATCAATTAAAATGGAAGATTCAAATTATTTTAAAAGCTAGTAAAGGTAGTACCCAACTCTTCAAAGATTTAGGTTGAGGGCTTCAGTGAGAATTTCTCATACAAGTACATAGTGATTAAATCTGATAGAACATACTGTAATGGAACCAATCAAGCAAAATGCAATGTTTCTGGAAAACAGTTTCATTTTGGGAGGTCAGCAACACTTGCAAATGAAGGATCAGGGTTTTTCTTTTGTTTTCTCCTACCTCTTATTGCCAGATGGCTCCAGGGGCTTGGGGGTGGAAAGTACACAAAAGGGATAGAGAGTCAGGGTTAAAGCACTATAAAGCTAATTAGTGCCTGATAGCATAGCCTTTGACTACTTTTCAGCCCGGCACAAGCTCTTAGGTTAACACTTCTCATTCCTTTAATCACAGAGATTAAAGATACCTACTTCCCTTTCTATTTAAGCACCAATTGCCTTCAAGGGGGAGTAGTGATGTGGGTGGCAAAGAAAAAGAGCATCCCCCCTCCCCGCTTTTGTACTCAAGGTGAGCAAACAGCTCTTTTATGATTACTACTAACCAATAGGAAAATATAAAAAGGCTTAAATAAAGGCTCCTTCCTAAAATACTTTTCCCATGTACCTTCTTTCTTCCTAAATGGAAAGACATTGCTGTATCCAGATATTCATCAGTTTTTGGATCAAAATTACAAGGAAAATTGAATGAATCTGGGCTAGCATATAAATTTCATTAAGTGGAGACCCTTTGGTTAAAGAGCAGAATCTGCTGGGCAGGGAAGAAAAAAAGGAAGAGGGTAAGAGAGATGACTAGTGCACTTACTGCTTATCACGGTCAGCTTTTTCATGGAAGACTTTAGTGAGGGACTTTCCAAGAGGAGAGTGAGATATTCTAAGTAGCAACATTTAGGAAGAAAAGAGGAGGTCCAGTGATCTCTGGACCAGCTCGCCACAGAAACTGGTCGCAAGGAGTCACTGGCTTGGAACTGGGTAGGCGAATGGGGAATTGTCCATACAGTACAGTCAGAAAG
The DNA here is from genome assembly GCF_017311325.1 of Ursus maritimus. Lineage (NCBI taxonomy): Eukaryota > Metazoa > Chordata > Mammalia > Carnivora > Ursidae > Ursus > Ursus maritimus. The sequence goes on along the minus strand of NW_024426885.1, from coordinate 71,386,295 downwards.
TATCTGGATAAAAATTTCTGGAAGCTGAAGTCTTCTTTATTGACAGAATCAACAGAACATTAGTGGCATTTGTCCATAAGGTCCAAACTTAGCACATCTGACATTCAAATTAGACCTATTTAAATGTGTCTCCTCTTGATTTCTTCAACTTTGTACTATGATGATTATCTGTACAAAGGGGTTCTAAATTGAAGTAACCTCATTCACATCACCCCTATTCACTCAGTTTGTGGAGACAGACAGCTTGGTCCAAATTTTTAAAAAAGTGATAGGCTAAAAGACAAAAAAAATAGTCAACTGCAATAAGCTACCAGGCCTAATCAAAAATCGCTTAATATTATTCATTTTCTTCTTTGAACATTTTGCTTAAGTGCTTTATTAGAGCTACGAGCTCAGGGTTCCCACCACGTGCATCAATTTGTTTATAGGCTTTAGATTCAAGCTCTTTAAGAGTACTCCGAGTGTATTCAAAAGAACCTACATTCTCAAGATAATGTACACAGTATTTTTTAATATCTACATTTTCGGTTCTCTGGCGCAAGATATTCTGCACCTGGGTGCTTTCAGGCCTCGACCAAATAGCGTGAATGGTAGGGAATGAGAACTTTCCCTCTGTTAGATCTTCACAAAAGCTTTTGTTTTCACTATATTCTTTGGAGTGTAGATTAGCATAATCATCCCTAATTTGGAAAAAGAGCCCAAGTGTATTAAGTAGTGGCTTTAGATCTTCTTTGTAATCAGAGAACAACTGCATGAGACCTACTGCTAACCCAAATAGTCCACCTGTCTTTTGCAGCACCATCGCTTTATATTCTTCTTCAGTAGGACAAGTGTAATTATCCCTCCAATAAATGTCTAGACCTTGTCCCTGATGGAGTTCCAAAAGCTGGTGGGTAAAAAGCTTCACTGCATCTGGGTGATCAAGGGTTAAGACTTTCTCTAGGCCAAGAAAATATACATAATTGGCAGAATTGATGACAGATGGAATTCCATAGATGCTGTGTGCCACTGGAAAGCCACGTCGGAGTTTTGAGTTGTCTTCGATATCATCAATGAGCAAACTGGCATTATGCAACATTTCTGTCACTTCAATGATAATCTAACAAAAAAGACAAGTAACAATTTCATTTTATTTGAGCTACTCAAAACAGCTTATAAATACTTAACAGATTATGAGAGTCTCAGGTTTCTTAGTTTCTGCAATGAATAATTATTTAGCAACCTCAATATAAAACAATACACGTATGCACATTAAACTCAATTAAGAACAAGGAGTATTTTATGTGACATCTATTAATTTGTCAGGGATTAAGAACGAGGTTAGATTTGCCTAAATACCTGTAGCTTGTCTTCTGGAACTTTTAGCCAATGATTAAATGCCTGTGAAAGTTTGGTTCTCACTTGTTTACCTGAAATTAAAGAATAAAATTTGGTAATAAAATTAGTATTTTGGCTATTAAAAAAACATTCAGAAACTTCCTTGCAAACTGTTCAGCCTTGATGAATCCAATCCCATCACTGCTGGGCCCCTACTGCCCCCTCTACCAAAACTCATTCTAAAAGCTCACAGCCTTTCAAAATTAGGGCAGGCAAAGAGATCCTAAATTATTCAAATAGCCCACTAGTAAGCCCACTCCTTTCATCTTAACTTGTATCAACAATTTTGGAATGAAATGGGCATTTTAGGAACTATGATCTAGTTCACTTCTTTTTTGAAAAATAAGTCAGTCTAGTCAGTGGCAGTTAATTAGCACTGTGTTACAGAGAACTATAGGTATTTGTAAGGAAATGTACTTTGCTATTGAATTCAATAAAATCTCATAATATTACCTCTTAAAATTATCTACCATTCTTTTAAATTAAGGTTTTAGAGATTGTACAACTCTGTTTCTTTCCTATAAAAAAATGAGATGACCATTCCCTGAAGTATTCCCTTGTAGCACCCCAGAGCAGTCAAAAGTTAATCTCTTTATTTTGACTAGGGCCATTAGTTTTTCAATATTATTGTTTTCTTACATGGAAAGCTCAAGGGGTCTTTGGGTAGTGGTTATCAATAGAAGTCATTTTAGCCCAAATATAAAGGAATGGTAGATAAAAACCCCAAACAGTTCTTTTAATAATGTTCTACGAGCTTCCTCCTAGAGTGACTGCATAGTAACATCCTAATTTCAGATGAGGTTTCAGAAAAAAGTTACATAAAATGTTTCAGTGAACAAAAACAGCATTTTCTAAGACTATCTATGTTTTCTCTGTACCAATCACCCAAGCAAATGAATACATAAGCTCTCATCACATATCCAAATGAAAGAAAGTTGCACTTTTTGTGAGAAGTCTAAAAGAGAAGGATCTCTTAGGGTTCAAGAAGCAGTATGTTCTGTCTACTAACCTTTAAGGTGAGTATGGTCTGGGGGGCAGCTATATACTTTATACTTTTGATCTACTTTCCAGTTTAACAAAGGCCAATCTGAGCTATACTTACAAAGCACATCTGTGTAAAGTAACCCACATTGCTTTAAAAAACAAGTTCAGAAGATGAAGAACACAAAGAATCGATGTGGAGCCACATTTTCCCTTCTGCTCTAGAATGTACATAGAAAACAGAATAAATGGCTTAACTTGCAGGTAATGCAGTTGTGTTTTAATATTTTTTATTCCTTTAACCAGATTCTGGGGTCTGGACTGATTTAAGGCCCCAAGAAGTTTCTAACAGGTGCTAGTCATAGAGATCCCTCAAAAGTAAAAGAAACAGGGGCGCCTGGGTGGCACAGCGGTTAAGCGTCTGCCTTCGGCTCAGGGTGTGATCCCGGCGTTCTGGGATCGAGCCCCACATCAGGCTCCTCCGCTGTGAGCCTGCTTCTTCCTCTCCCACTCCCCCTGCTTGTGTTCCCTCTCTCGCTGGCTGTCTCTCTGTCAAATAAATAAATAAATAAAATCTTAAAAAAACAAACAAAAACAAAAAAAGTAAAAGAAACAAACAATAATTACCTTTCCTCTTTATTTATTTTTTTAAAAGATTTATTTTAGAAAGAGCACGTGAGTGGGGGTAGGGGCAGAGAGGGAGGGAGAGAGACAAGCAGACTGTGCTGAATGCGGAGCCTGGTGCTAGGGCTTGATCCCATGACCCCAAGATCATGACCTAAGCCGAAGTCAAGAGTCTGATGCTCAACCGAGCCACCCAGGCGTCCTCAATTACCTTTCCTCTTTAAAAGACCTTAACATTACTGACTCCTGGCCTGGGGACCTACACTAAGGCAAATAAATAAAAGTCATTTGACTTCACAAATTTCAGAAAATCCCAATATTAATAATTGTTAATTATTATAATTTCTTATTAGCAAGAACCACTTTCCAACAGAATAAATGGTCTGGCCCACCTTTAGATAACTTTAGGAACTCTGAAGTTCTCTGCGAAAAATAGGTTTATTATCCATAATGCAATTTCCTATTTCTTTTTTTTTTAAGATTTTATTTATTTACTTATTTATTTAATTTATTTATTTGGGGGAGGGGAGGAGAGCACATGTGCAAGCAGAGGGGCAGAAGGAGAGGGAGAGAATCTCAAGCAGACTCCTCGGGGAGTCTGATGAGGGATCAATCTCACAACCCTCAGATTGGGATCATGACCTGAGCTGAAATCATAAGATGGAGGCTTAACAGACTGAACCACCCAGGTACCCCCCCAATTTTTTAAAAAAAATTTTATTTAAATTCAATTTAGTTAACGTATACTGTATTATTAGTTTCCAGGGTAGAACTTATTGATTCATCAGTTGCTCATTACATCAAGTGTCCTCCTTAATGCCCATCACCCAATTCCTCCACCCCTTATTTCTTTTTAAAGATTTTTGTTTTGTAATTTATTTTTTAAAGATTTTATTTATTCATTTGAGATAGAGAGGGAGAGAGCATGAGCGGGGGTGGGGAGGGGCAGAGGGAGAGGGAGAAGCATTCTCCCCACTGAGCAGGGAGCCAGACACAGGCTCGACCCCAGGACCCTGAGATCATGACCTGAGCCAAAGGCAGACGCTTAACTGACTGAGCCACCCAGGCACCCCAAAGATTTTTATTTAAGTAATCTCTATACCCAAAGTGGGGCGTGAATTTACAATCCCAAGGTCAAGAGTCATGTGCTCCACAGAGTCAGCCAGGTACCCCATAATTTTCTATTTCTTTAGGAAAATCTTTTGAGGTTATATTCTATAATGGATGCAAGATTAATTTGATTAAAAAAAAGTGAGATACCTAATGAGAGTTTTAAATGTTATCTAATGGCTTAAAATACTACTTCAAGATAATGAGGATTAAAAAAAATGTTACAGAAGTTCATTACACAGTAAACATCATTACTAAAATGTAGCTACAGACAGTCCTTGCTTTGCACAGTAGCAGAACAGGAGACACTCTTCAGACTCTACAGCACTGATAACTGGCATGTTTTACCATAGCCCAGTTTTAGCCAGTGTTTGCAAACTTGTTACAAAATAAGCCCAAGAGATGGGTAGAATGCAGGAGAAACCACCTCATGTTTCTCAGTGGGAGACCCTGAAGTAAGTGTAGTTACTAACTGCTGAATAAGTATCACTCAAAAGAGGTCTTTTGGCTTTTTCTTTTTCCGGGGGAAAAGGGGGTGTGGGTAGGGTAGAGGGAGAGAGAGAATCTGATCTTACCACCCTGAGATCATGACCTGAGCTGAAATCAAGAGTCAAGATGCTTAACTGACTGAACCACCCAGACACCCCTTGGCCTTTTCTTAAATAGCAGGTACTTTTCCTTCGCACTGTTCTTCTTTTGTGTTTTTTCTTTGATCCTTTTTTAAAGATTTATTTTTTTATTTGAGAGAGCATGCATGCATGGTGGGGAGGGGAGGGGAAGAAGGAGAGAGAGAAGTGGGCTCCCCACTGAGTGCAGAGCCCTAAAATGGGCCTTGCTCCCAGGACCCTGAGATCATGACCTCAGCTGAAGTTAGATGCTCAACCGACTGAGCTACCCAGGTGCCCCCCTGGTTAACTTTCCAAGCTGTACTTACAATCATTGTTTATGCAGTTATATATCAATAAAAAGCAGCACCATGCTAAGGGACGTTGTCTGCCCTGGGTGTAGGCAATAAAGAGGTTTACCATCTGTAATGAATTTAAAAATAGTAACAGATTGGCTAGTTTTTTAAAAAGTGTATATCTTCTTTGTCCTTTGGATCTTAAGGATTTCATCTTTAATATGTTTGGATTTTAACATATAAGAAGGATTTTATTATTTTTTTGTCTCTGGAATCATCATAGTGGAAGGTAATTTATATCAAAAAAATTTAGGATCCTTTTATATTGCTTCTATTGTACTATGGAGTATCTTTATGCTGTCCATTAGATTTTATTTAATAAGTTTTGGTGAGTTATATCAGACAATATGGCTGGGTATAATTTGAGTTGGGGAGATGGTTCCCTCCATTCTTTTGAAGCACTGACATTAGCAGGTACGTGTCTCCATTTAGGTCTGCCAGAATAGAAAGGACACTAATCATGATGGCTTCCAAGATGTAGCTGGGGAGCTACCACTCTTCTGCCTTTGTAACCATATTTATTCTCTCCAGGCTTACTAAGAATAGAAATACACAAAATACCACTGTGGTGTGCCCATAAAGAAAGGTGTGCACTTTAGAACAGAAATGAAAAGATGTTTATTATGGCTGAGTTGAGAACATTACTGGTCTATAGGTTTGCTATCTTATGGGCTAAATAGGTTTTTATGGTTGTCAACTAACATCACCTTTTACATAATTTCCATAAGAAAGAGCATTCCAAGTTTCAAGTAAGTGGTTTACGAATGAATTTTTATTACAAGAACCCACACTTATTATATATATGAGTTTTAACTTGCTATTATCATTTTCCAGACCAAGTTAAAAAAATAGCAAAATAAAACAGGCATATACATGTGATTAGGCAGGTGTTAATGTAAGAAGCCATGTTCAGGTGACCCATCTTTATATAGGAATAATGTGGGCTATGTTTCCAAGTAATGTGACTTAGAGATGCATTACTATTTGGCTCTTAAAGGAACTAGTAGCATAAGAAATGCAGTGTGTGCGTGATAGTAGAAAACATCAATGTGAAAAGTAGAGTGAAGCTTTTTGTTGTTATATGTATTGGCATAAAAGCCCCTGATATCTAAATAGTGGGGAATAGGAATGTGTGGCATCCCTAAAGAATACAACCTCCAATGACATACTCAAATGTTTTCAATATTTTTTTAAGTTATACTGTATAATTGGACATTTTAAAAATGCTTAAAGTGCTTCAAGAATGTCCCTTTTAAGAACACAAAACTAAAAAGTTCTATTTGTCATTTTTCTTATATGTATCACCTTATTAAATAGGAAATCTTAAGAGCTGGTAAGTCTAAACTTTTCTGTATGCTAGCATTTGAATGACCACTACTCTATAACAAGACTCCATATGGACCATAACTAGACAGTTACCTGGTAACTGAAGTAAATACTTATAGGGTTCTAGAAGAATTCTCTGGACTGTTTCTTGAGTCTTCTCCATTGTTTTTAAATTTCAAAGCTGATCTGTGAAAAAGGAGAAACATAATCTTAATAACTAAATTAATTTTGAGTTTCAAATGCAAAGTAATTTATATCTCAAGGTGTTTTTGTACAGGTAGACTTTCAGTTTTGTTTTATAAGAAAATTCTACATATATGAAATCTTGAAACATGCTAAGTGAAAGAAGCCAGTCACAAAAGACCGCATATTACATTCCATTTATATGAAATGTTCAGAATAGGTAAATCTATAAAGACAGAAAGTAGCTTGATGATTGCCTAGCGTTGGGGCAGCAAGAATAGAGAGTATGAAGTTTCTTTCTGTAGGGATTAAAATATTCTAAAATTAGATAGTGGTGATGGTTGCACAACCCTGTGAATATACTGAAATGTATAATTTAAATGGGTGAACTATATGATTCGTAAATTATCTCTCGTAAGAAAAAAAAAAAGGAAAATCTTCAAGTGATTTTATTGGTCAGAGTATTTACCTGGTTTGTAAGTGATTTCCTTAGTTACAAAGCTCATACTAAGCCTTTCTTATTTTACTCAACCATAAAGGCTTAAATTGTTGACATCAAATTGATGACAAAACAAATCCACAGAATTAGATACTTCTATATTTGATTACATAAATTAGTAAAGCATACTTTTTTCAATGAGCATTAAGATGAATAAATTTTATATACTTAAAATGTAAGGGGAAAACTTCTCTTTTATACTTTTTTTACAATCAATCCATTTCAGAGATTCTAATTTAAGACATGCATTAACTTGAATGCAATTATCAAAAATATTACCCTGTATACACACACACACAGATACACACACACAATATTCCCTTGTAGTGATTTATTATCTGAGTTTTATATTTACTTCGATATTTCCTAGAATACCACTCATGGTCTTCCTACAATCCTTCTTTACTGTTGAATCCAATCCCTACTTGGTTTCTTTGTATCTTTCTATTTTTATTTGTCCTTATCTTTTCTAACTGCTCTGACATCTTGCGCACATTTTAGGTGGTTTCTTACCTTTACCTGCTTTCTTTGCTTCTGTAACAATCATTTGGTCTTTAGGATCATGAACCAAAACGACTGAAAAATGTAGTTTTTGTAATCTTCTCTTGAATGACTAGGTGAAACAATCTTAGGAACTGAGCAATCCAGCAAAGGAAATCATCTTAGCAATATAACCTCAAAGAGAAACATTCCATGTGGAAAAGTTTTACACCTGCCTGAACTGATAATTAATACCCAGTACGTCACAAGGGAAAAAAAGTTCAGAAAATATTTTGAAATTATCTAAAAATTAGTAATCTCTTATCTATACTGTTTAAACTTTGACATGTTACGTCATTCTTAAGAGATTAAAAAAAGAAAAGATGAGAAGCAGGAAGAATAATCACTTACATAAAAGACTACTGAGCAGAATTAAAGGTAGGATAAACAAAAAAGGCATCTTTTATATACTTTTGCATTTAAAACAGTTGGTAGGCATCTCTTCCCAACTAGGTTGAGAGCAATAATCCTGTTTATCTTTTTTCACAACCTCCAGAACACACTTAACTTTCAAGAACTCTTTTTCTCCATCTGGAGACAGGTATACTCTTGCCCAGAAGTTAGAGCTAACTAACCTTTGTTCCAATTCTTAAGGCTTTAACCGATGCCATTAAAAACCAGAAAATAGTAGTTATTAATTTTTAAAAAATATCTTAAGAACTTTCACTTAATAAGTAAGTGAATTAATGGTCCTTTCCTAGAGGATGTTTATACACAAGTATTCTCAGTAGACGGAAAACACAGGAACCTCAATTTTTCTAGGTATTGAAAAGTAATCTGTTTTATGTCTTAAGTTTCAGGGGTTCTATACACTGTGGCCTATACCCTACGTGCTTCCCCCCCCTTTTTTTAAATGCAACGGTATTCTATTATGGCTGGAAATTTCAGCCATCAGGTACTAGACTCAAATATAAAGAGGCATTGTGTTACATGAAATCTACTAACCTGTTTTTAGATTGAGTAACTACAGAATGCCTCTGTGAGAGTGTCTGAAACTACTCACTTTCAAAACTGGAAAACTGCCTTTAATTTGTTCATACAATTGATGGATGAATACTAATATAAAAATAAATTGTCCCCTCTGTGTGGACTACTACTGAAATAATCTCCTGGTTGGGCTCCCTACATTTGCCCGTCTAATCTAGACCTCTACTCTTCAGCCAGTGATCTTTGCAAAATTCAGATCTGGCTCTATTTCCCAAAAGATTGAGAACCCTCAGAAGACATCCCTTTGCTCTTAGGTAAGAACAAATCTCCTTAACGAACTAAGGCTGGGCTACTCCCCCCCGCCCAAGCTACAGTACTTCACACTTTATCTCATTATTATTGTTGTTGTTGTTATTATTATTATGTTAGTTCTTCACACTTTAAAAGCTCCCTCTAGATACAAGGCTATCCAGCAAGTTATTTATTCTGCCTAGAACGTTCTTTCCTTAGTTAACTCCTGCTAACCCACTCTCAGCTAAAGCCTCACTCTACTTCCCTTAAGCCAAATTCCCTATTTTAAATCATCACGTAACTCTCCTTTGTAGCACTCACCACTGTTATCAATTTCATTTCACATTCACTTGTGTGTCCATTTTAGTTCATAGCTATCTGTACCGTTTTTCTATATGGTAGGCGCTCAACAAATGTGTGAAGGATTGAACGAACTAACGGAAAGTGCTTTCTAACGCATTAGAGGATGAAATCAGGGCATACACTTGCAATATAAAAAGTTAAAATACCGTGCAAGTTTTTTTTTTTTAAAGGGAATGATCGGGTTTCAAAATTGCTAAATAGTGACATACAAATATTAAGTGTAGCTGTGAAACTCAGAATGAATCCTTCCACTCAAACTTCGGGAGATGATAGACCCGAAGAAATTTGCCCGAGCTACAGGCAGTGGATTTAAATAACTTCAAGGCAGATTTTTAACAGAGACTTGGCAAAAGAGCTTCAAGGTGCTGCTGTGCACCCAGAGCCCGCAGAGTCGGTGAGGTTCCTGCTTCCTCTCGGCTCAGATGCCCCCTTCCGCCTTACTGGGTCACCTACCGCTCCTCCCCTTCTCTAGCAAGCATGGAAAATTCATACACAATCCGGTTCAGCATCCGGGTCCTCACCCTCCTTTCTTTCTTTCCTCTCGACCCCGCCTTCCAGCCTCCCCCGCCCTCATTCCCATCCGGGTTTCCCCCGGCCGCCACCACAGCCGCTCACGGTTCGACGGTGATATCACAACCTTCGCGCTGCCGGTCCGGGAGTAGTAGTACCCAGCATCAACTTCCCACTTTACAGTTCAGACCAAGACTCCGCCTCACGCCTACATGGATCCCTCCCCCTACTTCACTACAGAACTCTCCACCCTCCTCAGCCGCCAGCGACACCGCATTACTCGGTGCAAGAAAATGCGCCATCCCGGTCACACTGCGCAGGCGTCGTTGCCGCCTCCCCTCTGCTTTGTCGCCCCGCCCCTTCCCCCTCCCCCCACTTCTTGTCTCATGCAGACGCGGGGCATTGCGGGTCTTGCAGTTCTCCTGGGGAAGAGTTTGCGCATTGGCCCCAGAGGTTGGACTACACTTCCCGGGAAGCTTTGAGGCGTAACTTTCTGTTTCCATAGAAGTGGTGGGAAAATGGCGTCGTTGTTTGTATCTCGGGGACCAATAAGAATAGGGTATGGGCGGGTTCTAAAGGATGCTAACCAATCCGAGGTCGTCTAAGAGGCCATCCGGGAAAGAGGTAGGGGAGGGGAAAATATCTAGGGGAGGGGAGAAAGAAGGGAG
>NW_024426885.1:71372787-71375925 GCF_017311325.1 Ursus maritimus | reverse complement strand
ATTAGAGGATGAAATCAGGGCATACACTTGCAATATAAAAAGTTAAAATACCGTGCAAGTTTTTTTTTTTTAAAGGGAATGATCGGGTTTCAAAATTGCTAAATAGTGACATACAAATATTAAGTGTAGCTGTGAAACTCAGAATGAATCCTTCCACTCAAACTTCGGGAGATGATAGACCCGAAGAAATTTGCCCGAGCTACAGGCAGTGGATTTAAATAACTTCAAGGCAGATTTTTAACAGAGACTTGGCAAAAGAGCTTCAAGGTGCTGCTGTGCACCCAGAGCCCGCAGAGTCGGTGAGGTTCCTGCTTCCTCTCGGCTCAGATGCCCCCTTCCGCCTTACTGGGTCACCTACCGCTCCTCCCCTTCTCTAGCAAGCATGGAAAATTCATACACAATCCGGTTCAGCATCCGGGTCCTCACCCTCCTTTCTTTCTTTCCTCTCGACCCCGCCTTCCAGCCTCCCCCGCCCTCATTCCCATCCGGGTTTCCCCCGGCCGCCACCACAGCCGCTCACGGTTCGACGGTGATATCACAACCTTCGCGCTGCCGGTCCGGGAGTAGTAGTACCCAGCATCAACTTCCCACTTTACAGTTCAGACCAAGACTCCGCCTCACGCCTACATGGATCCCTCCCCCTACTTCACTACAGAACTCTCCACCCTCCTCAGCCGCCAGCGACACCGCATTACTCGGTGCAAGAAAATGCGCCATCCCGGTCACACTGCGCAGGCGTCGTTGCCGCCTCCCCTCTGCTTTGTCGCCCCGCCCCTTCCCCCTCCCCCCACTTCTTGTCTCATGCAGACGCGGGGCATTGCGGGTCTTGCAGTTCTCCTGGGGAAGAGTTTGCGCATTGGCCCCAGAGGTTGGACTACACTTCCCGGGAAGCTTTGAGGCGTAACTTTCTGTTTCCATAGAAGTGGTGGGAAAATGGCGTCGTTGTTTGTATCTCGGGGACCAATAAGAATAGGGTATGGGCGGGTTCTAAAGGATGCTAACCAATCCGAGGTCGTCTAAGAGGCCATCCGGGAAAGAGGTAGGGGAGGGGAAAATATCTAGGGGAGGGGAGAAAGAAGGGAGCGGGGGCACTTGGGGTGGGGGGGGGAAGCGATGTTTGCCCGTCAGTCGAGTCCGGAGTGAGGAGCTCGGGCGCCGGAGCGGAGGGAGACTCTTGAGCTTAAGCTTGCCGCCGCCACGGCCACCGCCTGGACCTTTGCCCGGAGGGAGCCGCAGAGGGTCTGGCGCCGCCGTCCTCTGGAGGGCAGCGCGATTCGGGGCCCGGACCTCCAGTCCGGGAGGGATTTTTCGTCGTCCCCCCCTCCCCCCAGCGAGGGAGCCCGAGCGGCCGCCAAACAAAGGTACCAGTCGCCGCCGCGGGAGGAGGAGGAGCCGGAGCTTCAGCCTCAGCAACCGCTGGACCCGCCGCCCTTCTTCCCCCATCTCTCCCCCGGGCCTACTGGTTTTGGGGGGGAGTAGGGGAGGGAACTCTGGACGTGCCAGGGTCAGAGCTCGCCTCTGCGGAAGGTAGGGGCATTTTCTGAGGCTTTTGCGGTCTCGTAAGGGGGTCCTTTCGGGAGTCACCCGGCCGGGCCGAGGAGCAGGGGACGATCGCTCGGTGGTCTCGCCGGGCGCCCGGATTCGGGGCCTCGGCCTCCCGGGAGCCCCCGCCCCCGTGCAGTTGCCGAGTCCGAGTCGCCCCCCAGCCTGGCGGCCGCACACTCACCGGTTTAGCGGCTCCGGGCCGCGGTGGGGGGCCCGGGCCGGCGCGGGGGGCTGTGCTGCCTCCCGGCCCCTCGGTCCTCTGGCGGTCCCCGCGGCCCGGCAGCCGGGGATCCCGCTTGCACTTGTCTGGTCTCCGCCTCGGAACGGGACGTGAGCAGCGGCTGTGCGGTGGGTCGCTCCTGCCCGCGGCCCTCCGGCCCGCTTGGCCTCTCGCCGCCCCCACCCGGGGCCCCTCGGGCCCGGGCCTGCTCCGGCTCGGACGCGGGGCTGCGCGACCCTCTGGGGCGCCGAGCCGCTCGGCCGGGCCCAGAGGCCCTCGGGAACGACAGCCGGCCCCGCGCCGGCCCCCGGGCTTGTTGTGAGTTTCTTCTCTGACAGAAATGGCGTCATTGTCGGAGACGGGAAACTCCGTCGGGTCCCGACAATGGGGACGGGAAGCTGCCGAGCTGTGTAGGTGGCTGGGTTTGCGGGGCTGGCGAGGCCACAGGGAGCCCCTCATCGGCGTTTCGTGGTTCGGGGGCTGACGTCCGCTAAGGCTCTTTCTTCGGGGTTCAGGCTTCGCTTGGTTTCCTCCGCCTCCGCCAGTGCAGAGGGGTGCCTGTGGTGTTGACTGGGTGTCTTTTGTTTCTCCTCCAGGTGCAGGTGAATCTGGTGTTTTCGAGGGGATCGCGGTCCCGGAATCATCATGAAGGTAAGATTGCTTACGGAAAACGATCTCTGGAGTTCTAGAATTGGGGAAGTAGGGGGGGTTTGATCGAGGTCGTGTGTGGGGCCTCCGAGGTTTGCCGAGGAAGGTGTGTTTGGTGGCTTGGTGCCCGAGCCCCTTTCCCGGGAGACGATGGGGGTCAGCTGGTGTGGCTCTCTGTCGGCTTTGCGGTGGAGTTGGGGCCACTTACAGGATGTCGCACTGAGCATAATTCACCCATATAGAACATCTCTTTTTGCAGTGTGAGACAGGAGTAACTGCATGAAATAAAGTGTTTTAAAGGTAAAACAGAGAAAGCAGGTCAAGTAATCTGACTCTAGAAACTGAACTGTATTGTGGTTCTAGCGATTACACTGCTGAAAGAAAATCTCGTTAATTGTGTGAGCAGTACTGTGAATTTTTAGCAGAAGACCTATTTGGTTAGCCCTGAAAATAGTTTCCATTGAAAGATTTTTAAAGAGAATCTTCATGATCTTTACACAACTCAGATAGCAGTTTTTCCTTGTATTTTCCTGGAATTTAGGATTATATGGTTTTTTGTTTTTTTCTTTGTTAATCCATTTAGTCTGTAAATTGTCAGATGTTGTGATAAAACCAGTGTGGATTGATGTGGAAAACCCATGACCAGGTTCCTCTTAAATGTAAACATGTTAACTGAATGGAGGATAGTGTGTAAAAAGTAGAATTTACTTAGTTGGTGGAAGAAA
>NW_024426885.1:71305143-71372777 GCF_017311325.1 Ursus maritimus | reverse complement strand
TTTCTTTCCTCTCGACCCCGCCTTCCAGCCTCCCCCGCCCTCATTCCCATCCGGGTTTCCCCCGGCCGCCACCACAGCCGCTCACGGTTCGACGGTGATATCACAACCTTCGCGCTGCCGGTCCGGGAGTAGTAGTACCCAGCATCAACTTCCCACTTTACAGTTCAGACCAAGACTCCGCCTCACGCCTACATGGATCCCTCCCCCTACTTCACTACAGAACTCTCCACCCTCCTCAGCCGCCAGCGACACCGCATTACTCGGTGCAAGAAAATGCGCCATCCCGGTCACACTGCGCAGGCGTCGTTGCCGCCTCCCCTCTGCTTTGTCGCCCCGCCCCTTCCCCCTCCCCCCACTTCTTGTCTCATGCAGACGCGGGGCATTGCGGGTCTTGCAGTTCTCCTGGGGAAGAGTTTGCGCATTGGCCCCAGAGGTTGGACTACACTTCCCGGGAAGCTTTGAGGCGTAACTTTCTGTTTCCATAGAAGTGGTGGGAAAATGGCGTCGTTGTTTGTATCTCGGGGACCAATAAGAATAGGGTATGGGCGGGTTCTAAAGGATGCTAACCAATCCGAGGTCGTCTAAGAGGCCATCCGGGAAAGAGGTAGGGGAGGGGAAAATATCTAGGGGAGGGGAGAAAGAAGGGAGCGGGGGCACTTGGGGTGGGGGGGGGAAGCGATGTTTGCCCGTCAGTCGAGTCCGGAGTGAGGAGCTCGGGCGCCGGAGCGGAGGGAGACTCTTGAGCTTAAGCTTGCCGCCGCCACGGCCACCGCCTGGACCTTTGCCCGGAGGGAGCCGCAGAGGGTCTGGCGCCGCCGTCCTCTGGAGGGCAGCGCGATTCGGGGCCCGGACCTCCAGTCCGGGAGGGATTTTTCGTCGTCCCCCCCTCCCCCCAGCGAGGGAGCCCGAGCGGCCGCCAAACAAAGGTACCAGTCGCCGCCGCGGGAGGAGGAGGAGCCGGAGCTTCAGCCTCAGCAACCGCTGGACCCGCCGCCCTTCTTCCCCCATCTCTCCCCCGGGCCTACTGGTTTTGGGGGGGAGTAGGGGAGGGAACTCTGGACGTGCCAGGGTCAGAGCTCGCCTCTGCGGAAGGTAGGGGCATTTTCTGAGGCTTTTGCGGTCTCGTAAGGGGGTCCTTTCGGGAGTCACCCGGCCGGGCCGAGGAGCAGGGGACGATCGCTCGGTGGTCTCGCCGGGCGCCCGGATTCGGGGCCTCGGCCTCCCGGGAGCCCCCGCCCCCGTGCAGTTGCCGAGTCCGAGTCGCCCCCCAGCCTGGCGGCCGCACACTCACCGGTTTAGCGGCTCCGGGCCGCGGTGGGGGGCCCGGGCCGGCGCGGGGGGCTGTGCTGCCTCCCGGCCCCTCGGTCCTCTGGCGGTCCCCGCGGCCCGGCAGCCGGGGATCCCGCTTGCACTTGTCTGGTCTCCGCCTCGGAACGGGACGTGAGCAGCGGCTGTGCGGTGGGTCGCTCCTGCCCGCGGCCCTCCGGCCCGCTTGGCCTCTCGCCGCCCCCACCCGGGGCCCCTCGGGCCCGGGCCTGCTCCGGCTCGGACGCGGGGCTGCGCGACCCTCTGGGGCGCCGAGCCGCTCGGCCGGGCCCAGAGGCCCTCGGGAACGACAGCCGGCCCCGCGCCGGCCCCCGGGCTTGTTGTGAGTTTCTTCTCTGACAGAAATGGCGTCATTGTCGGAGACGGGAAACTCCGTCGGGTCCCGACAATGGGGACGGGAAGCTGCCGAGCTGTGTAGGTGGCTGGGTTTGCGGGGCTGGCGAGGCCACAGGGAGCCCCTCATCGGCGTTTCGTGGTTCGGGGGCTGACGTCCGCTAAGGCTCTTTCTTCGGGGTTCAGGCTTCGCTTGGTTTCCTCCGCCTCCGCCAGTGCAGAGGGGTGCCTGTGGTGTTGACTGGGTGTCTTTTGTTTCTCCTCCAGGTGCAGGTGAATCTGGTGTTTTCGAGGGGATCGCGGTCCCGGAATCATCATGAAGGTAAGATTGCTTACGGAAAACGATCTCTGGAGTTCTAGAATTGGGGAAGTAGGGGGGGTTTGATCGAGGTCGTGTGTGGGGCCTCCGAGGTTTGCCGAGGAAGGTGTGTTTGGTGGCTTGGTGCCCGAGCCCCTTTCCCGGGAGACGATGGGGGTCAGCTGGTGTGGCTCTCTGTCGGCTTTGCGGTGGAGTTGGGGCCACTTACAGGATGTCGCACTGAGCATAATTCACCCATATAGAACATCTCTTTTTGCAGTGTGAGACAGGAGTAACTGCATGAAATAAAGTGTTTTAAAGGTAAAACAGAGAAAGCAGGTCAAGTAATCTGACTCTAGAAACTGAACTGTATTGTGGTTCTAGCGATTACACTGCTGAAAGAAAATCTCGTTAATTGTGTGAGCAGTACTGTGAATTTTTAGCAGAAGACCTATTTGGTTAGCCCTGAAAATAGTTTCCATTGAAAGATTTTTAAAGAGAATCTTCATGATCTTTACACAACTCAGATAGCAGTTTTTCCTTGTATTTTCCTGGAATTTAGGATTATATGGTTTTTTGTTTTTTTCTTTGTTAATCCATTTAGTCTGTAAATTGTCAGATGTTGTGATAAAACCAGTGTGGATTGATGTGGAAAACCCATGACCAGGTTCCTCTTAAATGTAAACATGTTAACTGAATGGAGGATAGTGTGTAAAAAGTAGAATTTACTTAGTTGGTGGAAGAAATTATGGCAATGAAAGTAGAAGTTGTTTTCTTTAGAGACTATGTAATTGAATGTTGTCATTTTTTAGTACATTGGAGAATAGAAAGCCTTAGATATCTGACCTGTTTAGATTCAACTGGTGGAACTTAGAGACTAGAGATATTTTTCATCCATGACAATTTCATAAGTGCTTGAAAAGGTAGGGTGTGTTCACAAGTAGAGAAATGCATAGAACAGTATGTGAAAATGTAAACGTTGTTTGCTTTTGATAGTTCCTTTGAATTATTTGAAAACAAGTTTTTTTCTCTTCAGATTGACTGCTTTTATAGTACTGCATCTAAATGAAAATATGTAATGTTTGTGTTCATGGAAGAAAGTAAAAAGCTGTGACTACTTAAATATTTATCAGCTATACAAAGTAATTAAGTTTAGGCTAGTTTTTCTTTTTTCTTTTTTTTTTAGTTTTTTTCCTTCTTGTGTTTGGGGTGCTATAAACTACCTGACACAGTTTATATCTGTTGAATTCCTGTCTCACCTTCATGTAAATGAAAAAAATAATCAATCATGTTTCAGAGACGGATCCCTTTTGTTAGTCACAGATGCTAGCTATAACTCTGACCTGTGTAAAACAGTGACAAGTGAATTTGTTAGGAAAAACCGTGTATCTTCTTGGTGTTGGGTGAGAATTTCTTAAGAAAAGTGTTGGGTTGAATAACATATAGTAAATTCAAAAGCTGAATAATAGAGGATTTAGTCTGTGATAGATAGTGCAGTCTGTCATAGTTCCCAGTGTAGTGCCTGGCACATTTTTGGTACTCTGTTAATGTTTGATTAAAAGAAATGTTGTAAGTTGAAGGTCCTTAAGATTTAACCTTTCTTTCCTTTTCTGCCTTTCATTTCCTTTTTTTTTTTAACTTGTGTGTTTAAAAAATGAAAGTACGTTGGAAACTTTAGCCTTAAAAGTGTCATAATATTAGGCAAATGCAAATTTTTTGGTATCATTTTAGAACTACTAATTTTAAGTGCTTAGCATTTCCATTAACATTGCCTTTTTAAGAAAGGGTACTACTAATGTTGAAAGGAAGGAGTTATTAGTAAATTTCTAATTTTATACAAGAAGAACTTCCTGTTATTGTATGTATAGTGAGTCTTCTTATTGGGAGTCTACTGATAATCAGCAGTACTACAATTAGCTTATTTCTTATAACTTAATTTCTTACATGGTGAACATTGAGAGGTTACCTATGGTTGGTATTTGCTTTAACAAAGTTGCAATTCAAGAAGTATTTAGTAGTGGTTATATTGGGCTCACATTTTCTCTTTTTTTTGTGTTCCTAGTTTCTAAATTGTAATGACAACTGAGCTATAGAAGGATTTATGCTATTTATCAGATCTTACCAAACATATTTGTACTTTGAAGCAAGCTTTTAAGTTTTTATTATCTGTTTTATTAGTCACAAGAAATTTTTACATTTTATTAAGTGACAGTGTATTGATGTCATTGAAAGAACGTTTAGTAATACTTTTCTGGTTATTGCTTTAAAGTCCCAAAATAAAGAAAAATGTATATATCATTGTAAATGTTACATGTTTTAGAAACAATTTTGCTGTAGTACTTCAAGAGTTTTTTTAAATAAAGCCCCTTCACTCACTAGTATATTCTATCTTGTAATATTTTTGCACGTTGTGTTTTTGAGAAATAGCACTGTAACACAAAAGCAGTTTTGTTCTTAACATAGGTCATGATGTTGGGGTTACGTTGGATTTACTTTTTATACTTTCTATAGATCTTTCAGTGTCAGTGATATAGCACATTTTCAGGAAATCCTAGGTTATTGAAAGTTAGTAAATGATTCCAAGACTTAATTATGTCAGATTCATTTCCTACTTTTTTCTAACTAAGACTGTTTTTGTGCTTATACATTGTGCACGTTATTAACATCTCTCATTACATAGCAGTAAATTTTCAAGTGAAGTGGGAGAAGCTGGAGAGGCTGGAGATTTCAGAAACTTTATGGGATAAGTGATTTAGATGGTTGTGCTTAGAATCTTGGAGAGATGGGCTTTTTCAGATAGATGTATCCTTCTCTTCTGTACCACTGATTTTATAACACATAAAAATGATGGATTGATTACAAATGCCCTTTGCTTGTGTGAATGTTCTCACTCCCCTGCCCTTTTCCTCCCACCTTCCTTCCCCCTTTCCTTTCTGTGGCTCCTCCTTTCCCTCTTTCTTTCCCTTCCTTTTCCCCCCATTCCTTCTTTTTCTTCTCTTCCTTCTTTCCTCTCCCTTCCTCCGTCTACCCTACTCTCTCTACCCCCTTCTTCTTCCCTTCTTTCTTCCTCTTCCCTCTTTCCTAAATCATTCAACAACAACCCTTTCCATGCATCAGGCAGTGTGGAATGAAGGTGAATAAGCTATCAGATCTGCCCTCAAGGAACTCACAATTTAGTAGAAGACACAGAAAAATAAAGCAGAACAGCACATATTGAATTATAAGAGTGTTGACTGCAGTATACAGTAATTGTGGTAAGTGCTGTGGGAGGACAGAAGAGGACATCTAAATCAGAGTCATGGAAAGTTCTCTGGTAGAATTGACATCTAAGCTGAGTGTTGAAGCTTTCATTGGGCAAAGAAGGGTAGAAAGGAGTGTTTGAGACAGAAAGGGGACTACATGTTGGAAAATGGAAAAAAAACCAAAATCGTGTATTTGGAAACTGTTAGTTCACTGTGCCTAACTTAAAGCATGATGTGTTTGGGATGGGAATAGGAGGGCAGTGATGGGAGAAGGCTAAGATAGGGAGTTGAAAATTTTCTTGAACGGTACATGGAAACACTGAAGGTTGTTAGAAAGGAGTAAAGTTGATGGATTTATATTCTGGAGAGGTCACTTTGGTAGTATTGTAGTATGTCATAGGGGAGATATGAATGGAAGATCTGGAGATTACAGGTGAGAAGTCCAACTGAGATGTGGGTAAGGGCTTGAACTAATGCAGTGCGGGTAGATATCCAGGAAATAGAATTCAGGACCTAGTAACTCGCCCTAGGGTGGGAAGAAGAAATTTCTGTCTTGGGGCATGAGCTTGATATTATTGTCATCTGAAGTATGTTGGCATTGAAGTAAAGATGTTGTGCAGGGTTTTGAGTATTGAAGGGACCTGTAGGATGTCCACATCCTCTAGTTAAAATGTAAGATTAAGAGCAGGTAGGATGAAGAGAAATCAGAGGCTTGGTTGATTCAGTGTGAATGTTAACTCATAGTTAACTTTTAATTGTATTATTTGAGAGCATTTACATCTATAATGTGCCATATGTATTTTGTCCTATGAATTTGTGGTCTTTTGATGAACAGGTAGTTTTGTAAAACACTGACTTGTGTTCTGTCTAAACTGCTAATTCTTTGTCTATTGTAATTTTTTAAAAAAGCATGTTGGATGAGTACATATTTCACGGAAGAATGTGTTTTTGCTACTTCAGTCTGTGAATTCAGTCACCGAAGAGGTAATTGTGTGCCCTCTGTGTACCAGACATGCTTCTAGGTATTGAGGATACAGCAGTAAACAAGAGTTCTTCCCCTCATGGAGTTCACTTTAAATTAGGATACAGAGACACCAAGCAAAAAAAAGTGATAAGTGCTGTGAAGTAAAGCAAAATCAAGATAAGAGATTACAGTGACAGAAGGTGTTAACTTTAGATGAAGTCTAATAAAGGGCCTGTTTTTGGAGATGACATTTAAGCATCATGCGAAACAAGTGATATAGTGAGCCAGTCAGTTATCTGGAGGAAGAGTGGTCTAGGCAGAAAACACAAGTGCTAGGGTCCTTGGGAGGAATGTTTTTGGCCTCTTTGACCTTGGCATACCTTAAGGAACAGAGCTGGAGTGGCAGGAGATGAGGCTAGAGAGATCACAAGGACCAGTAGAGTATAGGGCCTTGTAGGCCATGGGAAGGACTTAGAGTAAAATCTGAGTGTATTGGAAGTCACTGAAGGGTCTGAGTCACTGAGCAAGAGAGTGAAGTGATTTACATTTTTAATTGATAACTGCTGTTCAGAGAATAGACTGTGGGGGAGCAAGAGTAGAAGGAGGGGCACCAGTGGCCAGGCTGCCAAGTTAGCTCTGGTGAGAGATGGCAGCGGTGGACCAGGTATGAGAGGTGGGTGTGTTGCAGGTGGGGATGATAGGATTTGACTGGATTGGACGTGAAGAAAAAATTCTGCTTGCTGCTACTTATGGTTGACTAGTCCCTCCCCTTCCCCTTTTAAAATATGTTTTCTGTGATTAGTTGGTGGATGGGATTCCTAGCATTGAATGAATACAGCCGAGAAGGCATTCCCAACTCTCCCCTTATTAGTGAGCCATGAACATTGAGCTGAGCAGTCCTTTCCGTCTGTTTTTGTTTCGTTTCGTTTTTGAATTTTAGGAAAGGAGATAAAATTCACCCTTTTAAAGTGTACAGTGCAGGGGTGCCTGGGTGGTCAGTCGGTTAAGCATCCGACTCTTGATTTCGGCTCAGGTCATGATTTCACGGTTGTGGGATCGAGCCCTGCATCAGGCTCCACGCTCTCAGCAAGGAAGTCTGCTTGAGATTCTTTCTCCCTTTGCCCCTCCCCATACTCTCACACACTCAAGCTCTCTCGCTCGTATGCTCTCTCTCAAATAAATCTTTAAAAAAAATAAAGTGTACACTTCAGTACTTAGTATTTTCACAAGACTGTGCATCTGTCATTACTGTTTAACTGCAGAATATTTTGTCTTCCCAACAAGAAACCTGTACCTATTAGCTGTCACTGCTTGTTCTCCTCCTCCTTTGTCCCTCCCCTGGCAGTCACTAATCTACCTTCCTTCTCTAGGGGTTGCCTGCTCTGGACATTTCCTATCAGTGGAATCATACAACATGTGGCTTTTTGTGCCTGACTTCTTTCACTTAGCATAATATTTTCTTTTCTTTTTTTTAAGATTTTATTTATTGTTGCGAGGGAGTGAGCGCAAGTGAGCACAAGCAGGGGGGAGGGGCAGAGGGAGAAGCAGACTCCCCACTGAGCTAGGAGCCCGATGTGGGACTCAGTTCTGGAATCAGTCCTAGGAACCTGTAGGATCATGACCTGAGCTGAAGGCAGATGCTTAACGGACTGAGCCATCCACTTAGCATAATATTTTCAAGGTTCATTTTGTAGCATGTATCAGTACTTTATTCCTTTTTATTGGTGAATAATGTTTCATTTAATGGATGTGCCACATTTGGCTAATCCATTTATTAGCTGTTGGACATGTAGATTATTTCTGCTTTTTGCCTATTATGAATAAATGCTACTATGAACTTTTGTATGTAAGCTTTTGTGTGAACATATATTTTCAATTTTCTATGGTCCTAGGCGTGGATCTTTCTGTTTTCAGGGTAGTGATACTATCTTTGGTAACCCTGTTGAGAGCTGAGTGTTTAACTTCAGATACTTTGTGCCATTGTATCACATGGCCACCAAGGATTTGGACACTTAAAAAATTTATCAGACATTTATTGAACACTTATGTGTTGGTCTCTGTTCTAGCCATTTAGGATGTATCAGTGAACAAAACAGAAAATCCTGGCCTTGTGGATCTCACATTTTAAGGTGGGGGGGCAGACAAAGAGGAGTAAACATCATCTAACGTATTAGGTGGAAAATAGTATGGAAATAAGAGGGGAGCTGGATAAGGAGGGTAGGGAATGAGGGGTTGGGACAGGTTATAGCGTTAAATAAGGTGGTCAGGTATGTATATTGAGAAGACAATTGCACAAATACTTGACTGAAGGAGGTGCAGGAGTTAGTCATGTGGCTTTAAAGGCAGCTCAGAGGCCAAGGTAGCTGGAGTAGAGTAAGGAAAGAAGAGAACTGGAGGGGTGGGTCAGACATATAAAGGGGATGCAGGTTGGGGGCAGAGCAGATCAGATCACCTAGGACCTTGAAGGCCTTTGTTAAGGATTGTGGTTTTTACTCTGATGGAAACAGAGTTTTACTGTGATAGAAATAGAGTTTTACTCTCATAGGAATTCTGAGTTTTGAGCAAAGGAGTTATGCAGTCTCATTACAGAGTGGCAGAGTTTCATTATATTTTTAAGGGCTCACAGACTGCTGTGTTAGAAACAGGCTGAAGGCAAGTTGAAGATAGAATAGAAGCTGACCAGTTAGGAAGCTATTTTAATAAATGATGATGGTGGGTTATTGGCCACCACAGTGAGGTAAGTGAGGAGTGGTCAAAGTCTAGATCTGTTTTGAAGGTAGATCCAACAGGAGTTCTGGTAGGATTGAATGTAGAGGAAGGAGAGTCAAGGAGAACACGAAGATTTTTTGGCTGAATAATTGAAAAACTGGCATTTAGGATGAAGTTAGGGCTGTGTAATTTTTGGAAGTAGCATTATATTTTATATTTGTGAAAAATGCTAACTGGTGTGTTGCTCTGTGAAATATGGCTATAAACAAGATACAGGTATGCTATATTAAGTTTTTAGTAATAGATAAATTTAAAACGGTGGCAAACTTTTGTTCTAGATGAGTTGTTTAAAAATAAAACTCCTGGGGCGCCTGGGTGGCGCAGTCGTTAAGTGTCTGCCTTTGGCTCAGGGCGTGATCCCAGCGTTCTGGGATCGAGCCCCACATCAGGCTCCTCCTCTAGGAGCCTGCTTCTTCCTCTCCCACTCCCCCTGCTTGTGTTCCCTCTCTCGCTGGCTGTCTCTCTATGTCAAATTAATAAATAAAATCTTTAAAAAAATAAAATAAAATAAAACTCTTGCCTCCCTTTTGGTGTCACAGAACAAAGATGTTTCTACATTCATGAAAATTATGATCTAGTATTCTATATGACACAGTGAGCAGTGGAAACCATAGTCCTAGTCTTCTTTTGATATTTAAATGTTGTAGATTGTAGAAGTTATGGATTTTGATAAAGCCTCTAAAGAAAGTGTGTCAGTCTTTTTTCTTTTCAGTTGGGCCTCCTTTATATCTAATGGACGTTGAACAAAACAAGCTATAACTAGTTTTTGTTCCCAAGATAATTGAAATATTTTCATTTAATTACTATACATCAAAATAAGACTATGCATATTTGTTATCCCTTTAACTACTAATCGGTGTGTTTAACTTAATTTTGAAAGAGAACTTTTGTATAAAAATTAGACATTTCTGCTTTCAGAAGTACTAGAAATTCTGACATTCAAGTTTTCCATGGAAGATAATGTGTTTTTAGAAATCTGATCATTTTCATACTAAGATTCAAGATACCATTCAGGTTTGGGGAGGGAAAAAATGAGATTATAAAAAGTATATGATCTATGGGGGTCAGTTGACAGAGACAGAAAAACCAAACTTCATGTTTAAAGTTCTATGCTAATGGTCATATTTTGGCTGGTAAATAGAAGCAAGGGACCAAATAAAAGACAAGAAAAAAGGAAAGTTTTAAAATGACACATATCTTACTTTGAGTATAGTTCCCAGTATTCTTTCTTTCTTTCTTTATTTTTAAAGATTTTATTTATTTATTCGACAGAGAGAGACAGCCAGCGAGAGAGGGAACACAAGCAGGGGGAGTGGGAGAGGAAGAAGCAGGCTCATAGCGGAGGAGCCTGATGTGGGGCTCGATCCCATAACGCCGGGATCACGCCCTGAGCTGAAGGCATCCGCTTAACCGCTGTGCCACCCAGGCGCCCCCCCAGTATTCTTTAATCAGTATTTGCTCATACTCTATTCAGAAGGTCCAAGTATGGGCTTCAAGATTGCTATGAATCTCTTCTCTCCCCAGAGTTATGTACAAAATTTCATATAGCCATAAACTTTCTTGGGAAGATGAACCACAGCTTTCATCAGCTTCTGAGTGGAACCTGTAATACAAATATTAAGAAACACAGCTTTGTGGTATCACCTGTTAGATCTGCTGGTAATCATTTTAATAGGAATAGTTGTTTGTTTGTCCTTCTGATCTTATCCTTAAACAGGTTTACTGGTTATTAGTTATTTTCTTTCTTTTCTTTTCTTTTCTTTTCTTTTCTTTTCTTTTCTTTTCTTTTTGTTTTTGTTTAGATGACTGTACAATCTGAAAAGAGTTTTTATTTTTGAAATGTTAGCATTTATGTGAAATGCATATATAACTTAAAATATTTCACTTTTTGAATTTCTAAGAAGAATTTGAATTTTTTTCAGTTTTAAATAAATAGTTTTTGATTCATGGAAATATTTTATAAAATAATTTTAAAAGGTTGCTCTAAAAATCTGAAAGTGTAGTTTTTAGCATGCTGGCTTTACTCATGAAACTATTTATTGTAAAAATTAATGTATCTTTGCTCTTTTTCCTCATTCAATTATTTGCCAATGGGGTCATCCAAAGCAAGGATAATATCTAACTGTATATCCAGATGTACTTAGCTTTAGGATACAACTAGAGATTATATTACTCTTGCTGGTGTGAGTGTCTTTCCAGCTTAACGTTGGTGTTCGCAGTCAGGTGGTACAGAGGCTGATTCTCTGGACCATTATGATTTCTATGGAAGAAAATCTTACAGAAAATAGTGTATATCACTTTAAAAAAAAGAATTTATTTATTTATTTGAAAGAGAGCTAGTGGGGAAGAGAGTATGAGCTGGGGGGGAGGGGCAGTGGGAGAGGGGGAAGTAGACTGCTAAGCAGGGAGCTCGATGTAGGACTCGATCCCAGAACCCTGGGATCATGACCTGAACCGAAGGCAGACTCAACCGACTGAGCCACCCAAGTGCCCCTATAGCACTTTCAAATGATAAATTTAGCTGTCATTAAGAGAAGAATAGTTCTGTAATAGCTTTATGCTACTAAAGTGTGTCAGATTATATGTAGTTTATCTTGGGTGGTGGTATGGATACTTTATATGGATTTATTTAAGCCATTTTCTTCTAATTTATAAATAAGTTTTTGGCAATGTGACTTAGCTCTAGGATATCTGAAGTCATGTGTCAACGCTTTGCCAAGGAACAGTCTCCTAATTTGATAATTTTATGAGAGCATAATTGTAGATACCTGTTTAATAATTTTTTTTGAAAATCACTCATTTTTTAATCATTTACTTTAATAGCAGAAATGGAGATTATAAACCACAAGACTTTGAGCAAATGGCATTTAAAGAAAAGATTCACTTTATACCGATAGTAAAAAGCTATACTTGAATATGACTATAAAAATCATCTTTGTTTAGTTAAAGTGCCCAATAAACAGTGTAAATGATTAAGAGCATATGGCTTGGAAAGAGAGGTCTTGTTCCCAGTACTGTCTCATTCTGTTCTTTACTTGGCTGTTGAAGTTGGGCAGAGTTATTTATTTTTGCAATGAAAGGAAACATCAGTTTCTTTCTTTCTTTTTTTTTTTTTGTAAAATGGGGATAATAATAGTTGCCTTACAAAGTTGTGTAAGTACCAAATGAAATAACATTTAAGATGCTTTATACTGCACTCGGCATAATTCTGAGCAGTCAATATGTGGTAGCTTTATTATTCCCATAAAAGCCTGTCACTTCTTTTGTAAACTGATAGAGTGAAGATTCTTTAATCAAGACTGCTTGGAATTCAGTTGGGACTCTCCTACCTACCCAGGTTGTGGGCTGTTTTCTTAAACCTTCTAAGAAGACTGGTATCCTTGCCTTAAATGAGAAACGTTTGTAGTACTTACCTCATGGGGTTATTGGGGATGATTAAATGTAATAACAGGTTCTATTACCTGGTAAATTCTCAATAAATTGTAGCTATTATTATTAGTTCTTTGGAAAGAATGTGTGGACTCTTGTGAGTTTCAGTAGGCTTTCAGGGTGATATAGTCACTCTCATCTTTTTTAACTTAAAAGTTGATTTGGAAGTTTGGTGGAAAAGTTGTAATTTTGTGACTAAGGTTAAAGTCTGTTATTTTTGTCTTTATGAATTCCTTAAAAACAGAAAATTTAGGGGCACCTGGGTGGCTCAGTCAGTTAAGCATCTGCCTTTGGCTCAGGTCATGATCCCTGGGTCCTGGGGTCCAGCCCTGCCTCTGGCTCCCTGCTCAGTGGGGAGTCTGCTTCTCCCTCTGCCTGCTCCCCCTGCTTGTGCACTCTCGCTCTCTCTCTTTCTCTCTGTCAAATAAATAAATAAAATTAAAAAAAAAAAGAATATTTCAGGGAAGGGGAAAACCAGATTTCTTTATTCTAAGAACTCTTTGCTTCCATTTCAAACTTTTATTTTATCCCAGCCGTCCCTTCCTGATGCAGAAGCTTCTCTTAGTAAATATAATACTTGTCCTCTCTTCTAATTTGCTGCTGGTCAGATGGGATTCTTTCAAGGGAAAAGTAAATTTTACTTCCAAGCCTAGAGGTTGTTATTGGATTAGGCGAACCACTGGAGATATTTATTTTCTGGATAAGCATCCACCTCTAGCCTTGCTTATGTAGGGCAAACATTTTTTTCTTCTCTTGATCCGATCACTGTTCTGATGTGGCAGTTAGTCACCTGAAGCTGGTCTGGCATCGAGAGCCTGCGGGGGTGGGGCAAATGAGTGATGGGGCCCTGCCAAGCCTGTCTCTACTCTAGAGTGGAGTAAAAGGAAAGCTGAACAGGCCTGAAGACAAAGGAGCTACTATTGCTGTCAAAGTTTAAATGAGGCAGCTTGGCTTACGCCTATTTGGGAGTTTTAAAAAAAATGTAGCTTTCCATTTTTTCAATTTTATCTTGGTAAGGGTATCTCACCAAAGGACCCATCTCTATTTTTTATCTAAATATCCTTGCTAGAAGTTGTTAAGTAATTTTAAGAAAAGCTGTTTTGTGTCTGAGGGCTTTTGATGCTTAGTCACCTAATTTTGCTTTACCCTAACTTGGAGACCTATTTTTCTAAACTAGTTCTATTCCTAGCAAAATTAAATTAATAAGTTTTTAGGGCACCTGGGTGGCTTAGTCGGTTAAGCGTCTGCCTTTGAGTCAGGTCATGATCCCAGGGTGCTGGGATCGAGCCCCACGTTGGGCTTGCTGCTTAGAGGGGAGTCTGCTTCTCCCTCTGCCTTTCCCCGTGCTCATGCTTGATCTCTCTCTCTGTCTCTCTCTCTTTCTCAAATAAATAAATAAAACATTTTAATAAATAAATTAATAAGTTATTATAAAAGCAATACAAGTTTGCCATAAACATTAAAAATTACAGAAATCATAAAGTGAATAGTGAAAGTCATTATGTTCCTCAGTCTCACTTCCTGTGGGCAACTTGAGCTAACATTTTGGGTTATGTATTCTTCCATACCTTTTTCTTTGCACATATACATTTACAAAAGAGGATTTTTTTGGTTATGCTTGGTTTTTCAAAAATGGGCTCATACTGTAAGTATTGTTCTGTAACTTTTAAACCGTCCTTCTGCATTAGTACATGACAGCTTTGTCATTCTTTTTTGATGGCTTTAGCAAGATTTTATTTGCATTTAATATGCTGTTTTCTCTACCACCAAATGATTTGTATAGGACACCACTATGTTTCTTTAGCCTTAAGTTTTGGCGAGTATGTAGATACCTCCTTTATAGCAGTGTGTAGCATTCAGTAGGTAATCAGCAAGTATTATTAATTTATTTGAATATCTAGCACTGCTAGGTGGTGAATAGTCCCAGTCTTCTATAGCATTTATGACAGCCCCTCATGGCCCTATGGATTATTATTACAGCTACGAACTAATATGAAATCTTACTGGATGAGATTGCTACTAAAAGGTAAGCTGTGAAGTTAGCGAGGGATCATCCCTGTGCTGTATGGCTGCTGCTAGAGAAGCTAATGCTATTCTTGGGATCCCTAGTAGCATTTATTAGAACGGTTAATTTTAGGACAGGCTGCTGTAGGCAATGACCCCCACAGATGCTTCGGGTCAGAATTTGTGGTTTAGAAAGGATTTTTTAACACTACCGTTAAATGTTTTTAAATGGCACATTATGTTTTTAAAGTTTGGTAATCGTTAGTTATTTCTTATAGTATCCCTTTGAGGCAGGTCAGCAGCATTTTTCCTTTTTTATGGTTGGAGAAGCAGATGCAAAGATGTTGAGTGATTTGCCCACAGGCACACATTAAACTGATGGCAGAATCTGTTCTCTTGTTAGTAAACTGAACCATGCTGCCTCTCTGCTAGTTATAAGTGAGTAATAAAGCTGTTTCCATTTGGTGACCTTTTGATGGCTTTATGGAATAGTGAATATAGTTTAGAAACCTTTTACCTACTTTCTTTATTGGAACAAAATCCTTTTAAAGCTAGAATTTACCTGTATCATGGTATTAAATATTTTATGTAAATTTATCCTATTCTTTTAAAAATAGAAATAAATCATAGGAAAACATATTAAAATGAACTGCAGTGGGCTTAGTTCTTCTGGAAGAACCTTTACTGGTTTGAAAATTAGTATTGTAAATTAGAGGAAAATGGTACGAGGCTTTGAAGAGTTAATATTTTATAGTAGGAGAAAAATGAATCCTCAGGTTATATTGCCAAGTAATTTTGAGTGGAAACAACTGTGGCCTGTAGAGCTAAAAGAGACTTTCAAAGATCCTTTGGCTCTGTGGATTTAGACCCCAGCTACTGTAGCAGGTGACAAAATGGGTTACCTAGACTAAAAAACTACAATCTGGGCAGCATCCCTAAAGTTATAAGTTTTCTTGTCGATTGGAAACATTCTCTGTTTACTTGTTTGGACTTGATTCTCTTTTTCCATTCCCTCTCCCCCAGTATAATAATAATAATAATAATAATTTTTTCCTATACGCAACCTTTTTTCTTTCCAGTTGAAAAGAATTCTAACTGTAATCTTCTTGTGTTGATAGAAGGAGATCGTGGGGAAGTTTTCAAATAACAGACAACATTTGTAAAAAGATTTAATGGAAGGGATCATAGCCAGAAAATTATATATTCAGTTTTGGAGTGTTAGGACAGATGCTTTGCCATGAGTTATAAGTATGTGATAATAAGTAATGGTTAATCCTTATGTACTTTGGTAATTAGCACAATCCTGTGTTTTAATAAACATATAATTTCTAAATACAGTTTTTACAGCTATAGGCGTATCCCATTTATCCCAAAGTCAAGCTGTCATCAGTTTTTGTCTTGTTTTGAAATAGTATTAAAATATTTATCACACAACCTCTGCCCTCGTTGTGTTTTTCATGACATCATCAAATTCATTATTATTATCATGATGATTTTGCTACTACTTATTTAGTGCTTAATATGTGTCAGACATTTTCTACATTTTAAAATGTAATTCTCAAAAAAATGGTGAGAGGTACATATGAATATCCCTGTTTTGCAGATGAAAAAAGTAAGGCTGAGGAGATTATGTAATTGACCTAAGTAAATTATGCCACTAGTAAGTGGTAAAGCTAGGTTTTAAACCTGAGCTACTCCAAATCAGAGATCTTACCAATACTCATACTGTTCTGCCTCTCGTTTAACATACATGTCTTTACTTAGATGTCTGGTTTGCTTAGTCCACAGATGACTTAGAAGTATCCACTTCTTTATGAGTTGTGAGTGTGTGTGTGTGTTTATGTTTATGTTTGTATGTACATGTAAGGGTATTGGGAGAGGGATTTTGAAATGGGCACAGT
This sequence comes from Ursus maritimus, assembly GCF_017311325.1. NCBI lineage: Eukaryota > Metazoa > Chordata > Mammalia > Carnivora > Ursidae > Ursus > Ursus maritimus. The sequence continues at coordinate 71,356,511 of NW_024426885.1, read as the reverse complement.
GAGCACTGGGATTATTGAAGAAAAAGAAAAGAGAGACACTAAAAACTGAGACACGCGAGTGTATTCTCGTTTAGTAATCCTTTCCGTTTTCACATGTGGACCTTAAACTATCAGGTTTTAATAAGTTCCATTTTTTTTTAAGTTTTTATTTTTAAGTAATCTCTATACCCAACATGGGGCTCAGACCCACAACCCTAAAGGTCAAGAGTTGCATGCTCTGCCACCTGAGCCAGCCAGATGCCCCTGTTCCTTCTCTTTATGGAACCAGGGAAGCGGAAGAATTTAGAAAGGTCCATTAAATTTTCATAAAAAGTAGGATCGTGTTCTGGAAAGTATAAATTTCACTTATTAAAAAAATTCTGTGCAATACTTCATTCTTCCTTGGTACTGGGCAATAAATTGCTGTTGTATTTTTAAAGTATATTTTAAAGTTCAGGAGTAATTACTATTTAATTTTCTTTAAGAATCAAGAAACTTTTATGTAAGAGTACACAAGTTGAATTTTGAGGGATTAAATGCGACCGAGGTTTTTATAGCAAATCATTACTAAATGTTACTACTTAGGTTCTTTATAAAACTAGTAAATTCTTGCAGAGCAGTGACAGATTTAGGTTCCATATTTGTTTCCTATTGCTGCTGTAACAAGTTGCCACAGATTTGGGGCTTAGAACAACACAAGCTTATTATTTTGCAGTTCTGGAGGTCAGAAGGCAGAAATGGGTGTTGCTGGACTGCATTCCTTCTGCAGGCTAGATGGGAAATGATTCTTTGCCTTATCCAGCCTTTGGAGGCTGTACACATGCATTGCTTTGCTCCTGACCTATCCCTATCTTCAAATCTCTGACTGACACTACTCTTCTGCCTCCCTCTTTCACTTATATTAAGACTCTCGTGATTTCATTGGGCCCGTCCGAATAATCCAGGATAATCTTCCCATTTCAAGGTCAGTTGATTAGCAGCCTTAATTCCATCTCCAGCCTTAATTCTCCCTTGCTATTTAGCAACATTTTCACAGACTCTGGGGATTAGGATACAAACATCTCTGAGGAGGCCATTATTCTGCCTAGCACAGGCTCCTTAGTTTAGCAAAATCATTTAGCTTTTTAGACTTTTCTATAAAATGAGATTTGTATTTATTGTTTACCACAAAGGAATTTCATGAAAATGGAAATTCCATGCCAGTACGGATCATGCATAGAATACACTCAGAATTATTACCAGATGTTTACTGGTTGATCTTTACTGGTTCATCTTTTGGGTAGATGCTTGGGGATAGGTAACCAGTGGTCTCGCTAAACTCTGGTCTGAATACTGGAGTTAAGTTTGGCCTCTCGAAGCAGAACAAAATGTCAGTAACTCAGACGCTTCCCAGAGAGTGAAGCTTCACTGCTGTTGTTTACTTTTTTTTTTTTTTTTTTTAAAGTAGGCTCCACACCCAGCGTGGAGTGCAACTCCAGGCTTGAACTCAAAACCCTGAGATCAAGACCTGAGCTGAGATCAAGAGTTGGACAGGTGTTTAACCAACTGAGCCAGCCAGGCACCCCTATTGTTTTCTTCTTTTTTTTTTAAAGATTTTATTTATTTATTCGACAGAGATAGAGACAGCCAGCGAGAGAGGGAACACAAGCAGGGGAAGTGGGAGAGGAAGAAGCAGGCTCATAGCAGAGGAGCCTGATGTGGGGCTCGATCCCAGAACGCCGGGATCACGCCCTGAGCTGAAGGCAGACGCTTAACCGCTGTGCCACCCAGGCGCCCCCCCTATTGTTTTCTTTTAATTTGACTCTTACGTGACTCTTTGTTTTAGAATTTGGCCTTTCCAGACCTTTGTTTGTTGAGGACATTGAAAGTTTATAGCACAGTGTTGAAAAAACAGATGAATGGTTAACTCTAATTTTTTTAAAAAGTTTTATTTATTTAAAATAATCTCTACACCCAACATGGGACTCAAGCTAATGACCCCGAGATCAAGAGTCGCACACCCCTCTGACTGTGCCAGCCAGGTGCCCCTTAACTAATTTTTTTATGATTTGAGTCTGTTTTAGACTAAAAGATATGTTTTTTAAGCAGTAGGCTTTTCACTTACTATGATTTTTCAAAGGACTGCTATGACAGTAATTAAGGAGGGCTTTGAGGGACGCCTGGGTGGCTCAGTCGGTTAAGTGTCTGCTTTTGGCTGAGGTCATGATCCCAGGGTCCTGGGATCGAGTCCCACCCCTGGGATGGAGCCCCTGAGCGGGGAGCCTGCTACTCCCTCACCCTCTGTCCTTCCCTGCCGCTTGCGCTCACACTCTCTCTAGTGCTCTTTTTCTCTCTCTTTCGCAAATAAATCTTAAAAGGGGGGAGGGCTTTGAATAATAGGCAGTTTTAAATCACAATTGCTTATGATTTTTTAAAATTGTATTTATTTGTCAGAGAGAGAGAGAGAGCACAAGCAGGGGGAGCGGCAGGCAGAGGGGGAGAAGCAGACTCCTGCTGAGCAAGGAGCCATTTGCGGGACTCGATCCCAGGACCCTGGGATCATGACCTGAGCCAAAGGCAGATGCTTTGCCAACTTAGCCACCCAGGCGTCCCTGCTTATGATTATTTTGTGTGTGCCTAGTTGTTATTCCTTTCTGAATGTCCCAAGTTCATCTTGGAGGATTGCTGTTTGTAGTTTCATTTGTTAATTTTTCTTAGAGCCACCTTTTTACTTTGTTGACCTCAAGTCTTTCAGTACTCAAAACTGTGGTGCTGTGAGGCAAAGGTTGGAGAGTGGAGTAGAGGGTGGAAGTGACTGTGAGAACACCCTTGCTTAAGCGAATTTTAGGGGCAGGTATATGTCATCTTCATTATTCCTATTCCCATGCTAAAATTTGGAGTATGCTACTCTATAATGAATTTAGCAAAACACTTCTATGTGAACAATCACAAGGTCATCTTATAGATATTATAGATGGAAAGAGAGGTCAGCTGATTCTGTCTTATTACAATACAAACCTGCTTCAAGTAAGTAATTGGTAGAGGTTTTCTTACTTTTGTGGTTGGAAAAAAATTATATCTAGATTGCATTATCATGTATTTCTTTGCATACATAACTGCAGGTTAAGTATGGTTTAATTTAGAATGTGTCTAAAGATTGAGTTGCAACCAGTGATTTGGTTCTTGTAGCATGACAGGATCCTCTATCTCCAGGATATCTTTCCTGATTGTGAGAACCTTCTCTTTGTGCTGCTGCTGTACTCTGTACATATATCTAGTGACATACCTTTGTAATACTCTAAGGACAGGCAGGAAATACCGAACAACTATTTATTTTCTTTTACAACTGTTTAATTTCATAAATGCATTTACAAAATCAGTTTTGCAAAGTTGTGTGTGCCTTGATTTGTAAATTTTTGCTTTCACAGTTTCTGTTTTATGTATATCAAATATTTTGTACAGTGTTTCTTAGAAGGTAGATACGTGAATGATTTGAGTTTGATAGTACGTATGGTACTCTATTTAAATTGTTATCTAACTTCTTAAAAATGAAATCTCCGGGGCGCCTGGGTGGCGCAGTCGTTAAGCGTCTGCCTTCGGCTCAGGGCGTGATCCTGGCTTTCTGGGATCGAGCCCCACATCAGGCTCCTCCGCTGGGAGCCTGCTTCTTCCTCTCCCACTCCCCCTGCTTGTGTTCCCTCTCTCACTCGCTGTCTCTCTCTGTCAAATAAATAAATAAATAAATAAAATCTTTAAAAAAAAAAATGAAATCTCAGTACCTCATTTTAACGGAGGTGATAAATTCAAGTACTATTCTTCATTTTCCAACTTCAGCAAAGGTGTGTTAGAAGCAGAATAATGGGGGCGCCTGGGTGGCTCATTTGTTAAGCGTCTGCCTTTGGCTCGGGTCATGATCCCAGCGTTCTGGGATCGAGCCCCGCGTCGGGCTCCCCGCTCAGCGGGAAGCCTGCTTCTCTCTTTCTCACTCCCCCTGCTTGTGTTCCCTCTCTTGCTGCCTCTCTCTCTGTCAAATAAATAAATAAAATCTTAAAAAAAAAAAAAAGAATGTACCGTCTCAATTCACCTTATCACCCTAATGATAGATAATATAGTAGAATCAATTTGTTAGTTGAAATCCTGCTCTCTCTCTCGTTTTTTTTTAAGATTTTATTTTATTTATTTGTGAGAGAACGAGAGAGCGAGTGAGCAAGCAAACAGGGGAAGTGGCAGGTAGAGGGAGAAGGAGGCTTCCCGCTGAGCAGGGAGCCCTATGCGGGGCTTGATCCCACCTGAGCCGAAGGCAGATGCTTAACTGACGGAGCCACCCAGGCATCCCTTGCTCTGACTCTTACCTAGTTGCATGACTTTAAGCGGTTTATTTCTTTGAGCCTTATTTTCAGCATATGAAAAATGGGAAGAATAATATTTACTTTGTCATTTTGTTATGAGTTAAATAAGATGATACATGCAAAATACTTACTACCACAGCTTATAAATGCCAAAAAATAATAACTGTAACATAGGGTATGGGGAGGCCACTTTGACTACTTGTCTTTGAATTACCAGTTGCCAGTAGTTTAGAATATGTACTTAGTATGGTCAGAGTGTATTGCATTATGATAAAATATATAGGGTGCTTATTACCTGTGCACTGAATTATTGGGAGTCAGATTCATACAGTTTTGGTTAATCTTTGTTCTTGGAGCCTCCATTTTTTTCTTTCCTGGTTTGCTTTTTTTTATACTGCTCAGTAAAAAGAATTGAATGGGAATTTTTCACTGGCAGATAATCTCTTATGGGGGCAATGCCTTAGTGAGATGTACGTACTACCTTCTGTGCTAAAGAGGCACCTCGGGGACAATGTCTTTAATAACGTAAAATTCAGGAGTGTAAGTTTAGGGTTAGAGATAGAAGAGCCTCGGTGGTTAAGAATATAACTCTTCAGACCAGACTGAATTCTAACCTTGCACCATTACTTACCTTGGGCAAATGACTTAAGCTTCTCTCATTCTTGATTTAAAATTTCTGAAATGAGGATAAAGATAAAACCAACCTATTTTGGAGGGATTGAATGACATATTCCATGCAAGGCATTTAGCATGGTGTCTAATATTACTGAACAATAGCTGTTAATTATTACTATTAATAATGATAAGTAGAAGGGATAAATAGTGGGCAAGTAGTCAGATGCTAGAGTGTATTGTTTAGAATAGCATTGTCAGCAGGAATATAATGGGAGCTATGTGAAATTTTAAGTTTTCTAGTAGTGGCATTAAAATAAACAAGTAAAATTCATTTTAATATTTAACTGGTCATATTCAAAATATTGTCATTTTAACGTATTTCGGTAGAAAATTACAAATGAGATTTTTACCTTTTTTTTACACACTATGTCTTTCAAATATGGTGTGTATCTCACACCTACAGCACATCCTAATTTGGACACTAAATTTTCTTTCTTTTTTTTTTTTAAGATTATTTATTTGAGAGAGACGGAGAGAGCAGAGTGTGAGAGAGCATGAGTGGGGGCAGGGGTAGGGGCAGAGGGAGAGAGACAAGCAGACTCCCCACTGAGCAGAGAGCCCAGCACGGGGCTTGATCCCAGGACCCTGGAACCGTGACCTGAACCGAAGGCAGACTGATGAGTCACCCGGGTGCCCCAGGACACTAAATTTTCATTGGAGATACTTGATCTATATTTGCAGCTCATAAAATTTACAGTTGAAAAAGTAGATTCATATATCCAGGTTGTTCTAAACATACATAAAAGTTTTCTAATAACTGAATTGAACTTTAGTTTTTAATTAAAATTAAATTAAGTTAAAATTAAATAAAGTTAAAGTTAAAAATTCCGTTCTTTTGTAGCCACATTTCAAGTACACCTGTGGCTGGTGGCTCCTCATCTGACGTTGCAGGATGTCCCCATGTGCCTACGTTCTTCATGACTCTTCTCAGAGTTATGTTATGGTGATTAGATTAAAAGCTTTTTTCATTTAAAAATTCTCCTGTTAAAATACACTTAAATAGTTTATAGGTATTATCTGTCATCTGCCAGGTACTTTTTTGGTTGTTAAAATTACATTTAGATACTAAACTGTGTACATTTACCTTTTATCTCATTTGACTTGAAGAATGCATTATTTGATTTTATTGCTGATACATAACTTTACACCAGGTCTTTTGGGGGGATACTTTTTATTTTATTTATTTATTAAGATTTTATTTATTTGATAGAGCGAGAGCAAGCACAAGCAGGGGGAGTGGCAGAGGGAAGAGGGAGAAGCAGGCTCCCCTCTGAGCAGGGAGCCAGATGTGGTTCTAGATCCTGGGACTGTTGGATCATGACCTGACCTGAGGGCAATTGCTTAACCAGCTGAGCCACCCAGGCTCCCCTGGGGGATACTTTTTAAAGGGAAACTTAACAGTTTATCGATTTAAAATTATAAAACCTCTGGCTTTAAGTTTCAGAATTTATTTTCTTCCTTGTTTAATATTTGTATTTAAATTGAAACAAAAACTTGGAGACCACAGTATACTCTAGATAGCCTATACACGTTTAAGAAAATACTGTAGATGAAACTTCTGTATAAAGGAAGCACTAGAGATTAAAAATACCTTTAAAAATATCTAAAATAATGATATGAGGGGAAGGAAAAGAACTTCTATCACTGAAGAAAAACACTTATTTAAAATGTGTTATGGCTATTTCTTTTTTTCTCCTGAAAGGCATCTTTAGTGTAGAACACACTATAACGGGGTGCCTGAGTGGTTCAGTCTCTTGGGCTGCTGCCTCTTGATTTCTGCTCAGGTAGTGGTCTTGGGGACATAGGAGAGAGCCCTGAGCCCTGGAGTCAGCTTGAGATTCCCCCTCTCGGTGCCCCTCCCCCTGCTCGTGTTGGCACGTGCATGTGGGTGTGTGTGTTCTTTCTCTCTCTCAAATAAATAAATTTTTTTTAAAAAAAGAACAAACTGTAGTAATAGAAGCAGTAATAAAAAATGACAGCCGTTGTTTACTGAGTACTTTATATGTGTTATGTCTTCTTCTAAACGCAGGTATCTCATTTAATCTTCACGAAAATACTGTGGTATAGATACTTTCATTATTCCTGTTTACAGATAAACTAGAAAATAATAGAGCATGGATTTGAACTTCACCCAGCTCCAGAGCTTGCCTTTTTAGAAACTACACCACCTCCTTATTAGTTTCTGGATGGAATGAAAAAGCAAAGGAAAGAGTATTTTTCCCCCTTGGTAGTTTTTCTGGGATTCTCTAATGTGGGAGCTGTAGTGGAGTGATGTGGAGGGAAGGGGAGCACTGTATTTGGCCATTCATTTGGATTTTTAAGAATAGGACTAAATATTTAAATTCCTTCTGGGACAATAAAAAGATACCTAATAAAGGCACATTTTTTCTTACTTCCAGATTCTTAGAGTCCCTGACAGTTTTTAAAGGTATGATATAAAGACTTTCTGCTGGTCGTAAATGAAACCTCAGAATTCCTTGCCAAGATAGTGCTTTAGGCAGCTATCACAGATGGGTAAGAATTAGGAATTCAAACTCTAGTGTAGACCAGCCTCCTCATTTGATCTCTTGACTCATAAACCAGTGTTCCGTTCCATTGTATTCCAGAGAACAGTTCTGTCTACTTCTAAACCAGTGCCAAACCAGTGCCCATAGTGATGGGCAAGAAGCATTTATTTCCATGAGTAATTATTTCCTTGATGAATTAGTGTCTGGTGTTAATTTTTGACTAGGTTGAACTCTCAGCAGTTATTTGTTGTTAGCATATTAAACATTTGGATAATTTCAAAAACATAGTTTATCCCCTTGAAAAACACTAACAAGTATTTAATGAATATGAACTTGGATTAGGTTTAAACTTTAAGGTGACTCTAGCAAGTACAGTGAGAGACTTTATAAGACTGCAGTTTTTTTGTTCTGTTTTTTAAAGTAAGCTCTGCACCTAGTGTGGGGCTTGAACTCACGACGAGATCAAGAGTTGTCTGCTCCACTGACTGACCCAGCCAGGTGCCTGTAAGACTGCAGTTTTTGTTTGTTTCATTGGTGGTTTTTTAGATTTTATTTATTTATTTGACAGAGAGAGCACAAGCAGGGGGAGCAGCAGGCAGAGGGAGAGGGAGAAGCAGACTCCCCACAGAGCAGGAAGCCGACATGATCCCAGGACCTTTGGGATCATGACCTGAGCTGAAGGCGGATGCTTAACTAACGGAGCCACCCAGAACACCCCAAGACTGCAGGTTTTAATGAATGAAGTGCCTCTGTGTGTGGATCGAAGCCAACTTTTATGGCAAACATTAACAGTGTGGTTTAGTTCCTCATCTCCGCACCACTGAAGTTATAACTTAAACTGTCCTGATTGCAGTTTTAGCTGTGATTAAGTGTTGATAAAACAAATATAGGGTCCTAGTTAAGCACAGGGAAGATCTCAAGTAAAACTGAAGTGAAATGAAGCCATATACTATCTAAGGACCCGTCTGCTAAACAAATATTTAGTCAGTGACTGTTAATAATGCAAGTAGTAATTTTTGTATAGATCTATTATGATATGGTAATTGGTTTTTAGATTAATGTAAATGTATTATTTGAAACAATTTTTTTTTAATTTGTAGAAAATTCCATGATATTCAAATTCTGGAGACTTCAAGTAATAAAAATAGATGATTAGAGATAAATACACTTTAGTATGACAAATACGCTGGTGATAACAGCTTTAAAAATTTATTATGGAAATTTAAAACATACAAAATTGAGGTTCAGTGAATTTTCACATACTTATCACCTAGCTTTAGCATTAGTCACATTTTGTCATTCTAGTTTTATCTGTCTCACTCTGCTGCTCCTTCTCTCCCCTCCCCCTCACCATGTAGCATTTTAAAGCAAATCTCAGATATCATTTCACCCATCATTTCACCCGTCTCTTTTTCCAAAGCATAATCACAATGCCATTGTCACAACTAATAATGTTAACAATAATTCCTAATGTCATCCTATAGTTAGAACATGTTCAAGTTTCTCTGTCTCACACATGTCTTTTACAATTGGATTCCTTACATTAGGATCCAAATAAAGTCCTCACATTGCAATTGAAACATATGTCTCTTAAGCCTAGTCTCTTATTCTATAAAGTCTCCTCTGTTTTCATGCCATTTATTTGATGAGGGAACCATATTATTTAACCTGCAGAATTTCCTACATTCAGAGTATAGCTCATTATGTCTGTGTGGTTTTTTTTAACCCCTTTATTTCTTGTAAACTGGTAAATTCTAGGGACTTTTTTTGATGAGCATGCTTCCTGAGAGGTGTTGTATTTCTATTATGTATCATCAGGAGGCACATAATGTTAGGTTGATTCACCTTTTTTTTTTTTTTTTTTTTTTACTATTGCTAAGATTGGTCAGTGATTTTAGGGTTGTAAACCTTATCTGTTACAAAGTACACGTAAACTTTCACTCAGTGGTTTTAGCAGCCACTAATGATTGTTGCCTGTCCATTGTACAAGGATTGCAAAATGATTTTATAGTTCTATCACTCCTACTGCATTTGTTGTTTGAAATTCAATGTAGTGACTTTAAAATACAAAAATACAGAATAAATGACTATTTTCCCTTCACTTTCCTGGGTTTTGGAATAATTAGTTAGGTGCCCTCCTAAAATGACCAGTGAAGTTTTTTGGTTTTTGTTTTAGGTTTGTTTTTTTAGTATTACGGATTTTTATGTTTTCTATGTGTTTTAATTCATTGTGGTTGCTGTTTGACATTTCAGCGCCAGTTGGAGTCCTTTCAAACGGATTTTGTGTTCTTTTGAATATGATCCTGTTAGTTTTTGATAACTTCCTTACTTGCTGGCACAAGGGATCTCGGGCTCCTCATGTACAATGCCTGCTCCAGATCTGCAATCAGATTTTTCCTGGAGGAGCCCTGGTTTCCTCAAGCGGGAAATAGTTTTTAGAGATCACAATCAGGGTGTTAAGGGTGTTTATTGCTACTGGTTATGTTATTGCTTCTAGGCTTTTTTAGTGTATATACCCAGAAAATAAGGTTTTTTTGTTTTTGTTTTGGTTTGTTTGCTTGTTTTGTTTTTGTTTTTGTTTTTTAAGATACTATTTTTCAGCAATCTCTACATGCAACGTGGGGCTCCAACTTACAACCCTGAGATCAAGAGTCACATGTTCTACTGACCGATCCACCCAGGTGCCCTTGTTTGCTTGTTTTTAAAGGAAAAATAAATAATGACTTTATGCTGATATTTCCAATTCCCATGAACAATTACAGAGTTTTGTTTTAACTTATATTTGTATTTTTTAAGTTTTAGGCTTAAAATCATGGTTCCTAATAACATTAACATATATTACATGTAATATATATACATTTTGAAATAACGGTATCAGTCTTATTAGTAATACTAAGACTAATCGATGTAATTTAAGATTCCTTTGTGGGGGCAACTGGGAGGCTAGCATCCCAGTTAAGCATTGGACTCTTGATTTTGACTCAGGACATGATCACTGGGTTGTGGGATCAAGCCTTGGACTCTGTGCTGGGCATGGAGCCTGCTTGAGATTCTCTCTCTCTCTCTCTCTGTCCCTTCCCCCTGCCCACGCATGCTCGCTTGCTCTCCAAAAAAATAAAAATAAATAAATAAATATTTTAAAAAAGATTCCTTTTGGGTTTTTTTTGTCCTTAAGCTATATTCCACTGAGGAATATAAGAACAGAAGACTTATTTTATTTTACTTTTTACTTTTATTTTTTTTTAAAGTAAACTCTCTTCCCATCATGGGGTTTGAACTCACGACCCTGAAATCAAGAGTTGCATGGTCTACTGACTGAGCCAGCCAGGCGCCCCAGAATACTTATTTTATTTTATTTATTTATTTTTAAAGATTTTATTTATTTATTCATGAGAGACAGAGAGAGAGGCAGAGGCAGAGGAAGAAACAGGCTCCCCGTAGAGTAGCGAGCCCGAGGTGGCCTTGATCCCAGGAGCCCAGGATCATGACCCGAGCCAAAAGCAGACGTTCAACTGACTGAGCCACCCAGGCGCCCCCCAGAATACTTATTTTAAAGTGAGTTGAAATAATTGTTTTTCTATGTGCTTATCCTGCCACCAACAGTTCATTCATTTTAGTTTGTTTTTGGTTTTTCAAGATTACTTTGTTTTTCTCTTTTTAATTTTTTTTTAAAGTAGGCTCTATGCCCAACGTGGGGCTTGTATTCATGACCTTGAAATTAAGAGTTTCATGCTCTATCAACTGAGCCAGCCAGGTGCCCCTCTTTTTATTTTTTTTAAATGTAAATATTTACATGTTTGCAAATGTTGGGGATGCTGGTGGTTGGCATATCATTTTTTTTTTTTTTAAAGATTTTATTTATTTATTCGACAGAGATAGAGACAGCCAGCGAGAGAGGGAACACAAGCAGGGGGATTGGGAGAGGAAGAAGCAGGCTCATAGCGGAGGAGCCTGATGTGGGGCTCGATCCCATAACGCCAGGATCACGCCCCGAGCCGAAGGCAGACGCTTAACCGCTGTGCCACCCAGGCGCCCCTGGTTGGCATATCATTATTCTCATATTCTGTCACTACAGAAATGAAGTATTATTTTACTATACAGTAAATTTTTAAATTATATTTGTGTTTTGCTATATTAAGTATATTAATAATCTAATTGTATAATTAATTATACTATTATATTAATATATTATGAATTATATAATTACATATACATACATAATTATATTTCTAAATATTTACTATATTTGTGTTTTTAAATTTTTACTATATAGTGATTTTTTTATTTAAAATCTAATTTATGCTTTCATAAGTTTTTTAAGCTTCAAATTTAAAAGTCCAGTGTAAATTTTTCAGGTCATCAAATGGTTGCTACATGGCAGTAAATAGTTCTTGTTTATATATTGCTTTTTATAATTTTTTTTATTTTAAAGATTTATTTTAGGGAAAGAGGGAGAGTGCTTGAGAGCAGGGGAGGGGCAGAGAGAGAGAGAATTGCAAGGAGACTCCTTGCTGACTGCGGAACCCCATGCAGAGCTTGAGCTCACCACCCTGAGATCATGATCTGAGTGGAAATCAAATCCAATGCTTAACTTACTAAGCCATCCAGGCACCCCATATATTGATTTTTAGAATTTCAAGTATTTTACTTGGTTTTGAATATATTACATGTCATTAGAAGGCAGATGGAACTATCATTGCTTAAAAGTTGTGATTATGATATCTGCAGATAAACAATAAATATTTCCTGTAATTCCACTCCCCCATCAGTTAGTAACTGTATAAAGATGTTTTGCATGGGGCACCTGGGTGGCTCAGTTAAGCGTCAGACTCTTGATTTCAGCTCAGGCCATGATCTCAGCTCAGGGTCCTGGGATTGAGCCCTGTGTCAGACTGTTGCTCAGCGTGGAGTTGGCTTGTCTGTCTCCCTCTGCTCCTCCCCGTGCTCTCTCTTTCTTTTTCTTTCTCAGTTTTGCAGGCTGATATATTGAAATTATGACAGAGATTCAGACTTAAGAAATTATATGGCTCAAATTGCCAGACTAGGCCCTTTTCTAGTGGAGGAGATCTGTTGTAGGTAGTCTTGCGTAATGCCGGTCTACACAGAAATAGATGTTAAAACCAGCTCTTGAGTAGGTAGGTGGTGATAAACTGGCTCTACTGCTGTGTTGGGTTGATAGATTTTATTTGGTCCTATCTTCCTTTCATCCTTTCTCTTTTTCTCTTTTCTTTCAGTATCTGTGCTTTTTAGGATATGTTTGTGATAAAACCCCAATGTACATAGTTAGGTTTGGGCAATGGTTTGCTTAAGTTTGTACTATCTAGCTACGTAAGTCAGATGTTTTACCTTAGAGATTACTGATTTTTTTAAATCAGTTCTTACTGGCTTAATTTAGTTAAGGAGTATAGACTGGTATATAGATGGTCTTTTTTAAAAAAATTCTTACTGAGGTATATGCATTAATTGTTAATGTTAGGATGATTGTAAACTTAGATATAATATGTAATGAAATGTGAAAGCAGACAAGTTACTTTAGAGGACATATTTGTGTTGTTGAAGCCCAAATGTCTGTTTTTTTTAAAGATTTTATTTATTTGAGAGAGAGAGAACAAAAGCGGGGCGAAGAGCAGAGGAAGAAGCAGACTCCCCGATGAGCAGGGAGCCTGATGCAGGACTCTGTCCCAGGACTCTGGGATCATAACCTGAGCCAAAGGCAGATGCTTAACTGACTGAGCCACCCAGGCACTCCCAAATGTCTGTTTTTTGTTTTTTGTTTTTAAAGATTTTATTTATTCATTTGACAGAGATAGAGACAGCCAGTGAATGAGGGAACACAAGCAGGGGGAGTGGGAGAGGAAGAAGCAGGCTTCCAGCGGAGGAGCCTGATGTGGGGCTCGATCCCATAACGCCGGGATCACGCCCTGAGCCGAAGGCAGACGCTTAACGACTGAGCCACCCAGGCGCCCCCCAAATGTCTGTTTTTTTAATTTGATTTTTCAAGTGGTTAAAATATTTACATGGTTGAAAAGTTAAAAACATGTGAAGGAATATAGTAAAAAACTTTTCATTCACTTTTTCTACTTTTTGAGCTTCTCTTCTTTCCACATAGGTATCCACTGTTGTTTCTTGTGTATCATTCGAGTGTTGCTTATGCATAGAAAAGCAAACACAAATTTCCCTTATTTTTCTCTCTCTCTTTTAAGATTTTATTTATTTATTTGACAGAGAGACAGCCAGCGAGAGAGGGAACACAAGAGGGAGAGGAAGAAGCAGGCTCCCAGCAGAGCAGGGAGCCCCATGTGGGGCTCGATCCCAGGACCCCTGGATCACGCCCTGGGCCAAAGGCAGACATTTAACGATTGAGCCACCCAGACACCCCTATTTTTTTCTTTTTTATGTTCAATTCTTAAAAATTTATTTATTAATTTTTAAATTTATTTTTTTTAGTAATCTCTACACTCCCTCCCCCCCGCCCCACACCCCATGGGGCTCAAACTCATAACCCAGAGATCAAGAGTTGCATGCTCTTCTGACTGAGCCAGCCAGGTGCCCCATTTATCTTTAATTTTTATTTATTTATGTATGTATGTTTGTATGTATTTATTTAAAGATTTTCTTTATTTTGAGAGAGTGAGTTGGGGGAGGGGCAGAGGCAGAGGGAGAGAGAAAATCTCAGGCAGACTCCCCACTGAGTGGGGAACCTGACGCAGTGCTCTATCTCACGACCCTGAGATCATGACCTGAGCTGAAATCGAGTCGGACGCTTAACCAGCTAAGCCACCCAGGTGCCCCTACCTTGGATTTTTAAATCATACATTCTGTTCTGCACTTTTCAACTTTGTTGCTTGGCACATCTGGGAGATGTTTTTATATATAGGTAAATAGAGAATGCTCTCATTTGTGTTTTCTTTTAACAATTTTATTGCGGTATAATTTTTATACCAACGTATTAAACCATAATGAATGTAAAAATCAATGATTTTAAATAAATGTATAGTTATACATCCATTATCACAATCTACTTTTAGAACATTTTTATCTTACCTATAAAGTTCCCTCCTTCCCATCTGTGGTTAGTCCTCAGTCCTCACTCCCATCTTCGGCCCTAAACAAGCCCAAATCTCCTCTTTTATTTTTTTAGCTCTGTATTAGTCAGGTTTATGGATGTAATATCACTTAACTGCTCCTCCATTTTTGGAGTTTGGGTTATTGTGACCTTTTGCTTTTATGAGTAGTTCTGAGATGAGATAACTTTGTACATGCGTTATTTCATACAAGTGCAAGAGTATCTGTAGAATAAATCCGCAAAAGCAGGGTTACTGGTTAAAGGGTATATATATATATATATATATATATATATTTTTATTTCGATATTTTTCCGTATAGGTTATATAGATTTACATTCTCCCCACAACACTGTTGCTTGTTTTTCCAAACCTTACCAGCCAATTATGTTGTCAGTCTTCTGAACTTTTGCTGATTTGAAAGTAAAAAACCCTATCTTGGAGTAGTTTTTATTTGCATTTCTCGAGTTTGAACATCTTTTCATATGTTTAGGAGCCACTTGAGTTTCTTTTTCTTTCTTTTTCTTTTTTAAAGATTTTGTTTATTTATTTATGAGAGGGAGAGAGTGCCGTTGAGGGGAGGAGCAGAGGTAGAAGGGCAGGCAGACTCAGCACTGACAGTGGACCCAGATGCCAGGCTGGATCCCAGGACCCTGAGACCATAATCTGAGCTGAATTCAAGAGTCAGGTGCTCAACCAACTGAGCCACCCAGGTGTCCCAGGAGCTACTTGCATTTCTTTTTATGTCAATTACCTCTTCCTATAATATGCCTACTTTTCTTTTGAATGGTTAATCTTTTTAAAAATTAATTTCTAGGTATCCATAGATTAACTTTTTGTTAGTGATATGGATTACAAATCTTTTTAAAGAGTTGATTATTTTTATTTGCTTGGTTTGTATAGTTTTATTTTTTGCCATACAGAGGGTTTTGTTTTTTTTTTTAAGATTTTATTTATTTGAGAGAGACAGAGAGGGAGTGTGCTTGCACGAGTTGGGGGGAGGGAAGGGGCAGAGGGAGAGGGAGAAGCAGGGAGCCGGATGCAGGGCTTGATCCCAGGATCTGGGGATGATGACCTGAGCTGAAGGCAGACACTTACCGATTGAACCACCCAGGAGTCTCTGAGGGTTTTTTTTTTTTTTAATGGTTAAATTTATCAACGTTTTCTTCTATAGCTTCTGAACTTTGAGTTAATTTACTCTTTAAAGTAAGGCATAAGTTGAATACCCTTCCAAGGTCATAATTCATTATCACTTTGAATTAAATTAGCCAGATTTACTGACTTGCATCTGTGGTGAATACCTTTGAACATACATTGTCTCACACATGTACAGATGTATCTTTTGGATGAATTTTGATGTACTGTCTTAGGGCTAGGGATATATGTGTTTTTGATATTGATATTGTCATCAAATTCAAATTGAATACATGTATCTTTTAAGACTGTTAAGATAATAAAATATTCTCTATTGCTAGTAACTGGTGAAGAAATAAGTGATGATTTGTGTTTAAGATGCCAGATCGTTAAGCTCCTCCAGTACTAGAAAAACGTTTGTTCAGAGTAGAACACTTAGCTGTAGAACACTGAGAATCTTCTTTTTTTCATTATGTATTGGTCTTCAAGGCACCAGGATTATATTTTACAAATTCTTGGAGCATTTGCATTATCTCTTAAAATAAAAAAATGTGCATATTCTGTGCTTCCTCTTGACATCTATCCTAGAGCAACACTGGTACAGGTAGGTGCACAAGGAAGCGTGTATGAATATGTTTATTGAAGCCTTGTTTGTGATAGTGAAAATCTAGAAGCCATTTAATATCATTAAATACCACAAGGATAATTTGATCGTCAGTATTTACTGATTGGAAAGATCTCCAAAACATATTTTGAGTGAAAAAGAAAATTAAAAGAGAGTAATTAAATTTAGTACCAATTATGTAAAAATATATTCACAGAAATATTGTATATGGGTACATATACAAGTATATAAATGGAAAAGTCTGGAGAAGATCTGGAAGGACATATGCCAAATGATAAAAGTGGTTACGAATGGGAAGGGTTTGGGACTGGGTGTGGTAATGTTTTATTTGTACAGGAAGAGTATATTCATAGGCTGTGTACATAAAAGCTAATTTTAAACATTTGTTGGCAATAAAAGTATGTCATTTTGTGCATAGATCCCTGTAAATGCAGAGAAAGGAGACCTGAAGGAGACCCTGAAGAGGCAAAAGGAGTTAGGTTATGAGGGATGTGAGAAGAGGAGAAAGTGAAGGGAGACAGCATTTACCTTCTGTATACATCTATATATTTTTATAAAGCAGATGAATTTATGTATTAACTTGTATGATGGAAAAAAAAAGACTAAATTCTTTGGGACCGGGAATTCATATGAGAGAAAAGATCTTATTTTGTCAGGCTCATTTAACTGTTCTTAATGAAAATAGCTGCCAGTTGAATCACTAGGTAGAGAATAAAGGCAAGGTTTACTAATTTGATGATAATTAGGGCATTAATTTGCTTGATATGATGCACGCTCATCACTTTAGGGCAAATACAAGAGTGAAGATATGCAGATCCTTTCCCATATACCATCATGAATACTTCTAGCTTCTAATACATTCAGGGTAGTAAACATAGAGCTGTTCTTCCCCTAGCCTCATCTGGAATTGTCTTTTGTTTTCCCCCTTGCTGTTACAACCTCTCCTGCACTCTGGATATCTCTGTAGTTTAGTTTTCCTAGTTCGCTAGTCCAGGATCCGACCTATGTTAATGAAATGGGAATCAGCAGTGAGAGGAAAAAAGATACAATTTTTCATTATTCCTTTTTTCAGTTGGTTACTGAATATGAAGATGTGTTTTTTTTTTTTGTTTTGTTTTGTTTTTAATTCAAGTTAGTTAACATATAGTGTAGAATTGGTTTCAGGAGTAGAATTTAGTGATTCCTCGCTTACGTAGAACACCCCGTACTCATCCCAGCAAGTGCCCTCCTTAACGCGCATCACCCATTTAGCTCATCCCCCCACCCACCTCCCGTATAGCAGCCCTCAGTTTGTTTTTTTATTTTTAAGAGTCTCTTATGGTTTGCCTTCCTATGAAGATGTCTTTATCAGTCCTTCTCTCTCTATCCCTACCTTATATCTTACAATAGCTTTCAAGAGATTCCTAAGTTGTCTCTCTGATTCTGTCTTGTATTTTTGGAGTCCATTTTCCACATGGCAGCCACTGTGATGTAAGACATACATCAGATCATATTACCCTGCATAAAATTTTGTGATGGTTCTCCTGTTGCTCTCAGGCCATGCTTCTCCCTTGACTATCAAAATGCTTCCCAGTATGGTCATTAATAATTGTAGACTCTTATATAACGACCTTTCCCCTTGCGTTACAGTTTGCCAGACTCTGTATTTCTCATTTCAGGTCATTACACATCCCCCCCCCTTTTTTTGAGAGAGAGAGCACACGTGTGCTTGGGGGGTGGGAGAGGAGGGAGAGAGAATCTTAAGCAGACTCCACGCCCAGCATGGAGTCCTCATGGGGCTTGATCTCAGGACTCTGAGATCATGACCTGAGCCAAAATCAAGAGTCAGACGCTTAACTGACTGAGCCACCCAGGCACCCCCAGGTCATTACACATCTTGATTCTTTTCCTAGACTACCAGTCATCCTTCAGGTATCCTTGTCTGCTATTCTAAGACTGATTTACGTTGCTCTTTGTGCTCCCCTTGTACAGAACCTGATTGCAGTAGTTATCTTTGTGTTGTAATTGTTCACTTGTTTAACTGACTTCTCCACTGGACTTCTTGGAAACAAAGACTGGGTCTTAGATTGTCTCCCTGGTTCCTAACTAGTGCCTGGTATATTATAGGCTTTAGGTGAAATATGTGAGTCAGTGAATGGTTAATCTTATGCAGTCTTACCCTCAGCAGTTTTTCTTTCTTTCTTTCTTTCTTTCTTTCTTTCTTTCTTTCTTTCTTTCTTTCTTTCTTTCTTTCTTTCAGGATTTTATTTATTTATTTGACAGAGATAGAGACAGCCAGCGAGAGAGGGAACACAAGCAGGGGGAGTGGAAGAGGAAGAAGCAGGCTCATAGCGGAGGAGCCTGATGTGGGGCTCGATCCCATAACGCCAGGATCACGCCCTGAGCTGAAGGCAGACGCTTAACCGCTGTGCCACTCAGGCGCCCCAGCAGTTTTTCTTTCTTAACCTTTCTTTTCTCTTCTTCTTTCCCCGCCTCTAGTGGTAAAGGGAGTAGAAAAAATGGGGAAGGGTAAAAGAAAAAGGAAACTGAAGAAGAATAGGAAAGTTTGTGTGCTGGGTTATTAGTGTTCTATGCTTAATTCCCTCCCCCCTCCCCTGCCAAGAATACAATGATTTATTTATTTTTATTACAAAGAACGGACATTTGCTATTTTAATTTCAGATTTCTAGGCAAGGGATATAATTTTTAGTTTAAAAACTAAAAAGGCAATCTGTATGCTGAAGTATTTAGGGGAAAGTTCCTCTGACATCTGCCATTTACTTTAAATTCTTACACCTGGCTGGCTCAGTTGGTAGAGCATGTGACTCTTGGTCTCAGGGTGGTGGGTTCAAGCCCCACATTCAGCATAGGGTTTACTTAAAAATAAACCAAAAAACATTGATCTGACTGCATACAAATTAAAAATTGTACAACAAATGACAGAATAAACAAAAATTAAGTGTTGTTATTAGAAAACTAATAAATGCAACTGGGATAAAGTATATTTAAAAAAATAAATTCTCTGATAATTCCAGCATCTCTGCCATATCTGAGTGTGGCTCGGATCCAGTTTCTTTCTTCAAAATGTCTTAGTATGCCCTGTAACTTTTTACTCTAAATATTTGTGGTAATTTTTACTTGTAATGATGTACTGGATAAAAGGAACTGAGGTATATGAGCCTTTAATGTAAGGTTTTATATTTATTGGCTAGGTTTTAGGTGATATATATTGTTTGCTGTAGCTGTGGGTGTCAGAGGCTAAAATTTTCCCTAGTATCCTTGTTTTTGACTTCAGGTTTTCTTTAAGTAAATTCTGTGCCCAGTGTGGGGTTGAAACTCATGATCCCAAGATCAGGAGTTGCATGCTCTACTAGCTGAGCCACCCAGGTGCTTCTCCTAGGAGACTTTCTTACAGAAGGTCTTACACATGCAGTTCTTTCACTTGTAATCCTCTGTTACAATAAGGAGTTCTGTTCATATGATGGAAAGGTGTGGGAGAAAGGGAAGGAAGCATTCTGTAGTCTTATGGTCAGGTCTCATTCACCAGTGAGCTGGTGTCCCTGGGTTGTGATCTTCACAAGTGTTTCTCAGCTCCTTCTCCTTGGATGAGACGGGAAGGTTTGAGGGGGCTGGTGTTGGGTATTTTCCTTCCCCCAGGTTGGTTAGGCTCTGATAAAATAGTTTCTTTTTAGGGCCGGCCTTGTAAAGAAAAACAGTGCTCTGGGTGTAGTTCAAAGTGGTGAAAATTTTTCCTAACCCCCTGCCAGAAGCACAAGGGGGTTTTTCTCTGATCTCTCTGAGAACCTGGTAGGTCATTTATGAAAGTATGGGACAGGGATGCCTGGGTGGCTCAGTCAGTTAAGCGTCTGCCTTCGGCTCAGGTCATGGTCCCAGCCAGGGTCCTGGGATCAAGCCCCACATCGGGCTCCCTGCTCAGCGGGGAGTCTCCTCCTTCCTCCCCCCCCCCACTGGTACACATGTGCTGACACCCCCTCTCAAATAAATAAAATCTTAAAAAAAAAAAAGAAAGTATATAATTCTTCAATTACAATTTAGGTTTTCCTATGCCTTACTACCTCCAGCACAGGTTTCTACTCTTGCACTATTTCTCTGATTAAGTTGTAATTCTCTATATTTGCCTGTTCATTTCTTCAATTTTGGGAGCAGTGGTTTGACCTGTGATGTCATTTCCCTAATAGATGAAGAAGAGTCATTGATTTTCAGTTTGTTCAGCTTTTCTCTTGTTTGGGGATGGGAGTGGTAACTTCCAATCTCCTTATAGGCCAGAACAGAACCTGGAAGTCTTTTGCCATTTTCTTCTTCTCCTCCTCCTCTTCCTCCTCCTCCTCCTCCTCCTCCTCCTCATTATTATTATTATTATTATTATTATTATTATTTTGCCATTTATTTTAAATATAAATGATTCATATGAGGATGGTAGAAATATCATAAAGTATGTAGAGTAACATGTGAGTGGTAGAATGTGTGTGTTCTGACCTGAGGATACACAAAAGGTTGGAAGAATACAGAGACAGTGTCTAGAAAATTGAGAGAAGTCTTTATGTCTAAGCACAACTTTGGAGAATGAATAGTGTTCTAGATGGAGAGTAGGGGGAGGGATGCTTCGAGGACAGATAGCATTGTGGCCAGAGATCCAATAGGCTGGGAGAATTCGAAGTGCTGAAAAGCCTAACATGGCTGGAGCACCAAACCTATGCCTGCCTAGCTTAGAATAACACTTTACAATATCCATATCTCTCTCATTCCTTGGTTCAGAGCCAATACTTGGAGTTGGAGCTTTTATTCACTTTGCGCATAACCTTTAGCTGTGTATCTTTTGGGTTTTTCATCAAGTAAAAAATAGCTCTCATTAAGTCTCTTTCAAACTTTTTTTGAGCATAGATTTTATATTTATATTTTATATATAACAACACAATACATGTACACATAGACACAAAACAGAAATTCCACAGAATAATAATTCTTCCATGTTCACTTCACTCTGATACTTTCTATTCTTTCTACCTCATTTTTTGAAATGCTGGTCAGGACCCACCAAACTATATTCACAGTCCGTCAATAGATCATGACTTAGTTTGAAAAACACTGAGAGAATCCTGATGTACCAGTTAGTACTCTCAGAATGGTAACTGTCACCTTCTGCCAGATTTATCCTTATTCAGTAATTTTTATTCACTTGTAAAATTTCAACATCTGGTCATTTAATTTCTGATTGTTTTGTTTATAGTAATGAAATTAACTTACCTGTATTGATTGTGTATCCTGTGATCTTGCTAAAACCACTTACTTGTTCCAGTAGCTTTTTTTGTAGATTACTTTGGATTTAGTGTATAGCTAACTGATCACATCACCTGCCAGTAGAGTTTTTCTTCTTCCAATCCAAACACCTTTTGTTTTTCTTTCTTGATTGCATTGCCTGGAATCTCCAGGACAGTTTTTGTTTGTTTGTTTAAGATTTTATTTATTTGAGAGAGAGAGAGTGTGAGCATGAGTCGGGGAAGGGGCAAAGGGACAAGCAGACTTCCCACTGAGTGTGGAGCCTGATGCGGGGCTCGATCGCAAGACCTGAGATCATGACCTGAACCAAAGTCAGACGCTTAACTGACTGAGCCACCCAGGCTCCCCTCTCTAGGACAATGTTGAATAGAATTGGGGAGGTGGACATCTCTGTCTTTTTCGTTCTTTTCTTCCCTTTTCCTCCCTTCCTTCCTTCCTTCCTTCCTTCCTTCCTTCCTTCCTTCCTTTTTTAAATATTTTATTTTTAAGTAATCTGTACATCTAATGTGGGGCTTGAACTTGCAACTCTGAAATCAAGAGTTACAGGCTCTACTGGCAGAGCCAGCCAGGGGCCCTTGTCTTGTTCTTAATGAAAGCATTCATTCTTTCCCCTATTAGTTGTGGCTTTTTCATGGTTGCCTCTTTGTTGAGAAAATTTCCTTTTGTTCCTAGTTTGCTGAGAGATTCTATCAGGAATGCATTTTGGATTTTGTCAAATGCATTTTCTCTTTTGAGATGATCATACGCGTTTTCTTTTAAAAATTTGTTGATATGCTTAATTACATTGCATGATTTCTGAATTTTAAGCCATCCTCCATTTCTAGAATAAACTTCAGTTGATCATGATGTATTTTCCAATGTATTGTTGGATTCTGATTGCTAAAAATTTTAGAATTTTTACATTTATGCTAATCAGAGATAATAGTGTTTTTCTTTTCTCATAATGTCATTGTATTCAGGAAAGAGCTGGCCTTATAGAGTGAGTTGGAGAGGATTCTGTCCTCTTCAATTTTCTGGAAGAGTTTGTGTTGTGGTATTATTTCTTCTTTAAATATTTCATAGAATTTACCATTGAAGCTATTTGGACCTCAGGTTTTCTTTGTGGGAAGGTTTTTAACTACAGATTCAAATTTTTTTTTTAAAGATTTTATTTATGTGACAGAAACAGCCAGCAGGAGAGGGAACACAAGCAGGGGGAGTGGGAGAGGAAGAAGCAGGCTCCTAGCGGAAGAGCCTGATGTGGGGCTCGATCCCAGAATGCTGGGATCACACCCTGAGCCGAAGGCAGACACTTAATGACTGTGCCACCCAGGCGCCCCTCAATTTTTTTTTTTTTTTAAGATTTTATTTATTTGAGAGACAGAGAGAGCTGGCAAGTGTGTGCACACATGCAGGAGTGGGGGGAAGGAGAAGGAGGACTCTGTGTTGAGCATGGATCTCACACACTGAGGTCATGACCTGAGCCAGAACCAAGAGTTGGATGCTTAACCAACTGGGCCACCCAGGTGCTCCACTGCAGGTTCAATTTTTAAAATAGGTAGAGGTCTATTCCAGTTATTATTTCTTGTTGAGTATGTTTTTGTAATTTGTGTCTGTCAGATTTGTCCATTTTATCTGAGTTACTAAACTCATTGGTATGGAGTTGTTTATAATGCTCCCTTATTATCCTTTTAATGTTTTTAGAATCTGTACTGATGTCACCTCCCTCATTCTTGATAATGGTAACTTGTATCTTCTCTCTTTTTCCCCCCATGATGCTTTTGGCTAGATTAGCAATTTCATTGATCTCAATACAAGTTAGATTTTTTTTTCATTGATTTTCTCTATTTTCCTGTTTTCTATTTCACTGATAGTTATATTGATTTTTATTATTTTTTGTTTTCTACTTCAGGTTTAGTTTGTTCTTCTTTTCCTACTTTTCTTTTTTTTTTAAGATTTTATTTATTTGAAAGAAAGAGAGCACACGAGCAGGGGGAGGGGCAGGGGCAGAGAGAGGGAGAAGCAGATTCCCCTGCTGAGTAGGTGCCCAACGTGGGGCTTGATCCCAGGCACCCGGGATCATGAGCTGAGCTGAAGGCAGATGCTTAACTGACTGAGCCACCCCAGCATCCCCTTTTCCTACATTTCTTTTTTTTTTTTTTTAAAAGATTTTATTTATTTATTCGACAGAGATAGAGACAGCCAGCGAGAGAGGGAACACAAGCAGGGGGAGTGGGAGAGGAAGAAGCAGGCTCATAGCAGAAGAGCCTGATGTGGGGCTCGATCCCATAACGCCGGGATCACACCCTGAGCCGAAGGCAGATGCTTAACCGCTGTGCCACCCAGGCGCCCCCCCCTTTTCCTACATTTCTAAGGTGGAAGTTGAGGTCATTGATCTGAGACCTTTCTTCTTTTTGATACAGGTGTTTAGTGCTATAAACTCATGTCTAAATATTCCTTTAGCAACATCATACACATTCTGATGTGTTCTATTTTTATTCCCATTCTCTTTGAAATACTTTCTGATTTTCCTTTTGATTTCTTCTTTGACCCATGGGTTATTTATTTTTTTTTAAAGATTTTATTTTATTTATTTGACAGAGAGACAGCCAGCGAGAGAGGGAACACAAGCAGGGAGAGTGAGAGAGGAAGAAGCAGGCTTCCAGCGGAGGAGCCTGATGTGGGGCTCGATCCCATAACGCCGGGATCATGCCCTGAACCAAAGGCAGACGCTTAACGACTGCGCCACCCAGGCGCCCCCCTGACCCATGGGTTATTTTGACATGTGTCACTTAGCTCCCAAATATTTGTAGACTTTCCAGAGATCTTTCTGTCATTGATCTCTAAATTAACTCCATTGTAGTCATATTTTGTATAACTTAAGCACTTTCCCATTTATTGAGACTTGATTTATGTCCCAGAATATGTTCTGTCTTGACAAATGTGTGTGCAATTGAGAAGAATGTTCTGTTCTTGTCGGGTTGAGTGCTGTAGATGTAAATCAGGTCAGCTTGGTTGATTACATTATTTGCTTGTGTTTTGGATTTTTGAATTTCCTGGGTCTCTAGGTTTATAGTTTTCATCTAGTTTAGAAACAATTTGGCCATTATTTCTTCAAAAAACATTTTTTTTGCGTATCCCCTTTCTTATTCTTTGGGGACTCCAATTACATATATATTAGGCTGTTGGAAGTTGTGCCACAGCTCCCTGATGCTCTTTCCATTTTTTACAGGTGAGGTTTTCTTTTTTCTTTCTGTTTTAGTTTAAATTTTTTCTGTTATTTTTTCTCCATGTTCATGAATCTTTTACTCATCTAATGTGTCTCTCATCTCAGACATCATAGTTTTTTGTTTTTTTAAAGATTTTATTTATTTGAGAGAGGGGGGAGAGAGAGAGATTGCGTGCCTGCGCACACGCATGGAGATGGGGCAGAGGGAGAGCAGACTCCCCACTGATCAGGGAGCCTGACGCGGGGCTCAATCCCAGAACCCCAGGATCATGACCTGAGCTGAAGGCAGACGCTTAATCAACTGAGCCTTCCAGGCATCCTTCAGACATCATAGTTTTCATATCTAGAAGTTTGATTTGAGTCTTTAAAGTTTTTTTTCCATGTCTCTTTTTGACTTTTTGAACATATGGAATACACTTACAGGTATTTGATGTCTTTAGGTGCAAATTCTAATATCTGTGACAGATATGGATCAGTTTTGAGTGATTGGTTATTCTTGTTATAGTTCATGTTTTTCTCCCTCTTTGCATGCCTGATAATCTTTGAGTGGATGGCAGACATTGTGAATTTTGCCATGTTGGGTGCTGGATATTTCTGTAGTCCTGTAAATCTTCTTAAAGTTTTTCTTACGATGTATGTAAGTTATTTGGAAACAGTTTGGTCTTTTTGGGTCTTGCTTTTAAAATTTGTTAGGCAGGCCAGGAGCAGTACACAGACAGGGGCTAGTTTTTCTCCACTACTGAGATAAGACAGGACTTTCCTGAGTACTCTTTCCAGTATAACTGGCAAGAACATGCACTTTTTTGGTCCCGTGTGAACAGCAGGCAGCATTCCCTCTAATTGTTTCTGAAGGTTCTTCTATGGTCTTGTGTGGTTTCCTTACATGCATGTATTGCTAGGTCCTCTGTTGAAGATTTGAGGAGGACCTTTTACAGATCTCTAGGTTTTCTTTCTGGGTAGCCTTCTCCTCTCTGATAGTCTGTTCTAGGACTTCTAGCCACCTTGGTCTCCTTAGACTCTTACCTCTGTTTCTTCTGTACAGGGAGTCCTCTGGATTTTGCCTCAATTTCCTCTTCTTGTGCTGTGGCCTGGCAACTATCAAAAGCAGTAAACTAGAGCAGTTATAGGGTTCACCTCATTTGTTTTCTTTTAGGGATCTTTGTTCCTCTTTGCCTGATGTCCAGTGACTTGAAAACTGTTGTTTAAAGTATTTTGTTTTTTGTTTTTAGTTTCAGGCTGGATAGTAAATCCAGTTGCTTGTTACTCGGTTTTGGCTAAAAGAGGCTACTAATAATTTCTTTAAAAGAGAATATCTTACACATGAAAAAAAATCAGTAAGTCAAAATTCCAGAAATACAGAAATAGTGCACCAAATTCAGGCCTAGTGCCTGCTGAAGAAGTGATTAGGTAACTACATTTGTGGGATTAGGCTGATAATATTTCAGTTCGTGAATTAGACAAAAGGTTAGAATTTCATTCCTTTATCAGTCTTATTTATTCTGTTTACCTGTACCTTCTTTTACACTATCCTCATTGAGACTGGGGGAATATTTTGATGTCACAGATGTTACTTTAGGATTTCGTGCCATAGGCATAGAAATATTACCTACCTCATAGGTAGACTCCATGAAGCATAGAATGCTTAGCACAGGGCCTGGCATGTAAGTAAGCACAAATGTCAGCCATTAATACTAACATAAGTTTTTTAAAGTCTG
Organism: Ursus maritimus; assembly: GCF_017311325.1. NCBI lineage: Eukaryota > Metazoa > Chordata > Mammalia > Carnivora > Ursidae > Ursus > Ursus maritimus. The sequence continues at coordinate 71,329,999 of NW_024426885.1, read as the reverse complement.
ACAAAAGCTAAAATGTTTTTAGGTTTAGACTTTTCTGTGTTAAAACTCAAAATATTTTTAGCCACAAAGTATGTTTATGAAATTAGGATCTATAAATGACAATAGTCATTTGGCTACAATACACCTGATGAGTTATTAGAAGGTTTGTATTTTTTAAAATATTTTATTTATTTATTTATTTGAGAGAGAGAGAGAGAGGGAATTAGTGATGAGGTGCAGAGGGAGAAGGACAAGCAGATTCCATGCTGAGCACACAGCCCAACACGAGACTCCATCCCACAACTTTGGGAGATCACCACTTGAGCTGAAATCACGAGCTGGTCACTTAACAGAATGAGCCACCCAGGCACCCCTGTATTTTTTGAGGATAATATTTGAATAGTTAGTATTACTCAAGGATGAAATAGTAAAACTTAGGTTTTCTGGAAACTTTGGGAAAAGTGAGTCACTTCTAGATACTAACTACAGTTTTTACGTTTTTCTAACATTAAGCCTTAAGGTTTTTTAACGGAAATTTTACAAAATGGCTTGGTATTTTATGTTGTTTAAAAGATAGTTTAAAGTTAATTTAACCCTTTTCTTGATGATAGTGACTGTATTATTGATAAACTTTAGCGCCCACGTAAATATGAAGTGTAAGAGTAACATAGTAGTAGGGTGATATGTTGTGTTCTCTGGTTAACCAAATACAGTATTTTAATCTGTGTGGAAGAAGTATAATCACTTCTTTTTGATAACCATGGAAATGACAGAAGGACCAGTTATGCAGAAAATAGTGACGTGTTTGCAAAGCTAAAATAAAAATTAAGTTGCAGTGAAAACATGTCATTTAGAATTCCGTCACTTAAGTTTTAGTTGAAATAATAGGCCATGGTCACATTATATTTTTAAAGACACACTTGTCATATATAAGTACAAATAAATGAGAGCCTGTGAAGTGAATGTAATTAAATTTCTCTTTCTGATCAGTTTATCACATTTCATGTCAAGATAATTTCGCAGTATGCTTGGAGAACACGTGATGTTAGACTTTACAGAATTAATGGAGATTCACTTAAAATACAGGATGAATTTTATTTCCTTTATGAAGGAGTCCAAGTTGACTTCTAAAAGGAAAAATACAGTGTTGGCAAGAAATCTCATAATTGACTGCTTTTAAGTAAATACTGAATACTAGCATTTAATATTAATAACTTTATAATAAAAATAAAGATTTGATTTAAACAGTTTCTGGTTATTTTAAAAATTATTAAAAACTCATAAAAAATATGGGAAATCTAGAAAATTAGACAGGATAAAGATCACCCACAATTCAGACATTGCAAAGATAACTACTGTTAACATTTTAGTATATCCTTCCAAGTCTTTACATGTACACATTTTTAAAAAACTATTTGTAATAATAACTTTTCTTCTTTTTAGTATTTTTTTAACAGTGGCTCCTAAATGGGAAGATCACTTTATATATTAGTTACAGGTAGTTTTATTTATTTATTTTTTAAAAATTTATTTATTTAGAGAGGGAGTGCAGGTGCACAAGTGTGGGGGGCGGGTAGTGGGAGGGAGAGAAAGAGAATCCCAAGCAGACTTCACCCTGAGTGTGGAGCCCAACGTGGGGTTTGATCTCACAACCCCAAGATCATGACCTGAGCCGAAATCAAGAGTCAGGTGTTCAACTGACCGAGCGTCCAGGCGCCCCACAGATAGAGTTTTAAAGGATGATAGGTTGGTGTTACTTACTAGGGAGCATGCAGTAACACTGAGTAGAAATTTGGGTGTCTGCCCTTTTCCTATCTCTGATTAGTTGTGTCCTTAAAATCACTTAGCGTTCTGCTTCTGTTTGCTTTTGTATGTCAGTGAGTAATGGTCCTTTTCCTATTGACCTACAGAATTTGTTTGTTTTTATAGAAAGGAATGTATTAATCAGTTTTATTATTTTGTTATAATGTTAAATACTATCTAAGGCAGTAAATATTTCCATCTCTGGTTAAATCTGGTTAATGTGCTTCAAAGTATTCTTATTCTCTCCCTTTCTTGCATTTTAATTAGGTAACCTAGATGAAAAGTGTTTATGAAAAAATATGTTTAATATGTCCATATATAAAATCTCTCAAAAATTCTGTCTTTAATTGTAGGGTTGTCAGAGACCTACAGAAACACTTTTATGGCTTCCAGGTTAACTACTCCTATGTATACAGTAGTCTGCGTCCATTGTCCACAGCACCTTGGTTTACCTACTCGTGCTTCCAGAATCTGACATACCCATGAAACTAGTTTTTGCATTAGCTAAATTTACATACTGTTATCCCAAAGTCTACTGAACTTAGTCTGTAGCCCATTGTATCCTGCAAAGTAATCTGGAGCAGAATATTACCTTCTGAGAGTTAGAGGCAGCAGTGAGGGCTAAAGGAAGATCTTGGGTTTAGTGGAGCATGTAAAAACATAGGCTCTTGATTATATAAGTAAACAATCAGCGCTATAAATAGTTTTCACTAAATACCACAGTGTTAAGGGTAGACCAAGTAAATACTCGGTTGACTAGGACCCACTAGAGACTATTGTTAGGCACCATTATGCTTACATAGTGATTGTGTTTTTGATGATTTTAATCCCTTCAAATATATCACTAAATTCTACTGTTTCAACGTTTCTCTTTATTTCATACCTGATCCGTCTTCTTCTAAACTGTGGTATATGTTCCTAGGCCTATATTTTACCCTAAATAGGAAAGTTGACCAATTTGTGCCTGAAAATTATTCCATTATTGATAATATTGATATGTAATATGATTAATAGTGTATTAATTTCTTTTCATTATGTATCTCTAATGTTTCCAGCATCTCTCCTTGGTCTTTTCAATGGTATAAACAATAGATTTTTATTAGCTATTACCCAGCAGCCTTAGAATTGCTAACCGCTGTTAGATTACTAACTCCTGCTCACCTCGGGGCATACTCTATAGAATTGCCCTGGTAAGAAGCAGTCTGATGGCAAGTCATCACTGTGCAGTCTGTACAGTCTGCGACTTCTTACTTTGAGCTCACGTTTGAAACCACTTTGTTTTTTATTTTTATGTCTTCAAATGTAAACTATTAGAAGTTACTCAGGACTCTTTGTAACTTAGTTTGAACTGTGGGAGATCATGACTGTCTTCTTTGAGATGCTTCCCCAGTTTCTTTGAAGTAAATTTTGGATTTGTCAAATAGCCTGATTTTAGTGGTCCTCTCCTATTTGGGCCTGCCCAGCATGTATTCTCCCTTCATTTGGTAACAGCATTCTGGATTCCCCTAAGGCACTGTCAGTGTAGGTGCCTTGTCCTTGACTGGCCACGGACTGAACATGTGATTCAAATTAGACTCTTTGGATATGTTAAAAAAAAGTAAGAAAATGGAAATAAAATACTATTAAAACCTTTTATTTTATTAATGCACCAAGTAAGAATAATATAAACATGTCAGATTTGCTGGTTTGTCAGTGTTTTAACCCTGTTATGTGACTGTCAAAGAGCTCATAATAGAAGAGAACGCGTTCAGAGTTCTCAGGATCACCCTTAGGTTTCGTAACTCATGGAAAGAACTCACAGTACTCAGTATATAGTTATATGTAGGCTGTAATTTTTTAAAACACAAGGATACATAATCATCAAAAGTAAAAGATGCTTGGGGTGAAGTCTGGGGGAAGCTATGCAAGCTTCCAGAATCTTCTCCCAGTAGAGTCTCACAAGAGGCACTTAATTCCCCTAACAATGAATGGTGACGGTGTATCTGACATGTTGCCAACAGGAAAGCTTGTTAGAGACTGAGCACCCAGAATTTTTATAGTGGCTGGTTACATAGGCACCCCATGCTTGGCACATACCCAAATGCTCAACTCTGAAAATGAAAACAGGTGTTTAGCATAAACTGTATTGTTTGTAATATAGTCAAGGCACAGTAAGCCAGTCTTATCAGTGAATTGTGGGAACCCTTCTGAAATCCAAGTTCCCATAAGTTCCCAGATGCCATCTAAGGGCCCACCTTGCAAGCAGGCCAACAATAGCAGTCAGGCCTGTATTAACTCTTATGCAGAGAAGTATTAGTTTTCATTTTTCTTAGAGTTTTTACTTTTTGCATTAATAGTTTTATCTCAGTTTCTGATTTCTTTGCTGGAATCTTAAGCCACATTTGTATATTATTTTAGATGAGTCTGCTTTATTGCCTTATTTCATTCTGTGTGTATTTTAAATATTTTTTTCATCATCACCATCCTGACATCTTTCAAGTCTTTGATGGTAGCCATGATTCCCAAATGGCTTTTTCTTTGGCTCTTGCCACCATAGTATCTCATAATACCCATAATAATACCCACGGGTCAGGAAACCAAATAGAGATTGTTAGTTGCTGAGTCTATCTGTTACAAGTTCTAGTGAAGACCTACAGAAATAACGTCCAAGTTTTCAAACAGTGAGTGTATCAGAGAGTTCCCTGGAAGGCTTGTTAAAACACCGATTGCTGATTCCTTTCCCCAGAGCTTCTAATTCAGGATGTCCAGAGTGGAGCCTGAGAATTTGCGTTCTAACAAGTTTGGAGGCAATGCTTGACACAGTCCTGGGAGCACACTCGAGAACCTCTTTCCTAATTTGTGATATAATCCACAACTCATGGAAACCAAATTATGTCATCTGCCAAATACACATCTACAGGCATACTGAACACAATAAATACACTGAAAGTGAATGGACCACTTTCAATCCCCCTCTGTTCTGTAACTGCCACTTTTCACTCAGGACCTATGTGTTCATGGGACACATGGCTCAGGGGGATCAACATAAATATGTATTTAGAAAGCTTACTTTGTGGGTGGCTCAGTTGGTTAAGCATCTGCCTTTGGCTCAGATCATGATCCCAGGGTCCTGGGATCAAGTCCCACATTGGGCTTCCGGCTGAGCAGGGAGTCTGCTTCTCCCTCTGCCCCGCCCCCCCTTCATATTCTCTAGCGTGTGAGTGCGTGTGCTCTTTTTCTCTCTCTCCTAAATAAATAAAAATAAAATCTTAAAAAACGTTAAAAACCTTACATTCTAATCTGTTTTTAAGATAAATAAATACAAGATTCCCGTATTTTTTATGTGTTCAGTGAATTGTCTCCACACTACTTGCACTTTCTCATCTCACCCGGGTAATCAGACCAGTGGATTATTTCTTCAACATTTTCTTGGAAAACGGGTTAGCAAAGGAAATGCTAGAATTTCAGGGCTTTATTGGCTTTTGTTTCTAGCTAGGAATGCTTATGAAAGGGGATCTCACTGAAAATTTTTCATGACCTCGTTGGGGTCAGAGAATCCCAGGGAGGCAGAGTTTAGCTGGTGGCAAGGTGGGCATGGTCATCACAATAGGTGGCAGGGCAGGCTTGGTAATGATTTTCTGAAAATATTTTGATCCACTTGGGATCCTAGGTTGATAAGTCATCCGTTTGACTGGTATGAATTTTTAATTAAAAGTCCAGGTCTGTTGATGAGCAGTCTGATGTAAGCGATCATGTTAGAGTGCCTTGAGGATTGTCTGCTTTGTTCTCAGAGTCCATTGAAAGAAGGCAAGATCAAGTACCCTGGAGGGTCTCTTATAGATCCCTGTATATAGTGTGGCTCTTTCTACCTGCTTTCATTAATGATATCTTGTGTTCATTTATTTAAATAACTGTGCAGTGGGGACGGGTAAAGAGTTCTTAAAATATGGCTGGAACTATTTGATATTGACTCTGATGTAACAGTAATTTCTGGTGATCCAGAGGACAACCAGCGTGACCTAGCAATAAGACCAGGTTCATATGCAGAGCCAGGAGATAGTTTCGATCTAAGTATGTTTCTCTACACCTGTCCTGAAATTATGTCTCTTCGTTCTAAGTGAAGAGATCTCCTCAACAACTAACAGAATCCCCTTTTAGTGTGATGTAGTATGGTAGGAATGGCCAAGTAAAAATCATTTGGTGCCACCATTAAAAACTTGAAAGATGCTGAATGGCGATCAGGGTAAAAACAAACAAACCAAAACCCCAAAACAACAACAAAAAGAAAAAAAAAACCCTAAAATATGCACATAAGAAAATAAGGCATTAAAAAAGTCTCACGTTATTGTCTTTAATATTACTGTTTATCTTATATTGTAGACTGATAGATAGCTGTGGATCAGGTGTATCAGAAAGTTCTTTCCAGTTTTAGTGATAGTTTTAATACAAATTGAGACTCCATAGGAGGCAGGGACCATATATTTGTAAGTGATTTTATTCTTCAAAATTAATGTTTTTTCCAGAGCAATTCTGACTTTGTATTATAATGTTATAATATATGTGCTGTGGTTAACCAGAATTCAGACAAGTTACTCGATAAGTATTCAGTTCAGTGAGAAAAGAATAGTTAGTAGGTTAATAGACTTAGAACTTATTTTTTCATAGAAGATTGAAATTTTATTTTCAGTGCAATCTTTCAAAACCATGGGTCAAATTACTTTTGAGTTTCCTGAGATTTTGGTTTGAAGGCTTTGGCAGTGCCTCCCTTCCAATACAAATCATGCTAGCTGGAATATACAACATTTAATGTGTCCAGTTAGTCTTCTCAATGCCATAGACCTACATTGTGACAATTTAGCCTAGAATTTTAAACTGGAATTGGTTTGATGTTTGTATAGATGTGAACTAAGTCCTAAGTATCCCAGGGCATTATGGATGCTCAAGAAATGTTTATAGAATTGTAGTTATATTTTATATTATTTCTACTTTTATATATTTCTGATGGGTTTTAATTAAGAGTATTTTGATTATTGGTAATAGAAACCATCTCAGATTATCAATCAAAATCAGAAAAGGGAATTTATTTTAAGATGCATAGTACTCAAGAGCAGAAAATCCAGTCAGATGTTAGGACGGATTTAAGTAAGTTGGGAGTTGGAAAGGTAGCAGGAACTAGCTATTCCCGTAGGCACTCAGAGGACACACAGTCTCTTACGTGTCCTTTTAGCTCTGCTTTATTTCTTACTCTTTCTTCGCAGCCCAGTTTTCTCTCTTTCTCCTTACGCATGTCAGAAAATGGCTATAAGCTATATTATTTTGCTGTACCAACAAGTCGATTAGCATTTCAGCATTTAATTCCTAGGAGAGAGAACTTGGTCTGCCCAGTTTGGATCAGGTGTCTGTCCACCCGTCTAATCAACTTGTTCGTAAAATATATTGCCAGAACATATCTTTTTGTTAGGAGAAATTATCTAATAATTGATGGTTGTCACATTACCAGCTTGTTTTTTATGAAACTGTATGGCCATTTTTTATTGTAAAAATTTGGTCATGAGATTGAGCTCTGCGTCGGGCTCCACGCTCAGCAGAGTCTGCTTTCCCTTTCCCTCTGGCCCCCCACCTCATGCTCTCGCTCTCTCTCTCTCTGTGTCTCTCTCAAATAAATAAATAAATAAGTCTTTAAACAATTTTGGTTATCTGATAAGTTACAAACTGTTTTAGATTTATTAACGCATATAATTTTCTATGTAACAGGTCACAACTTTATATTTTACTTACATATAAATACAGATTATATGCTTATTGTATTAATATTTATCAATCCCACTTTACAAATGTGAAGCTAGGCTCAGAGAAGTTATATAATCTGCCTCAAAGGTCACATACCTGGTAAGTCACCGACCTGGAGTTTGAACCAGGTGCTCTGGTTCCAGAGCTCATGCTTTTGACCTCTCGCTTTAAGATGGTTCTCATTATAAGGTGTTTTGAAATATAAATACTTACCTTAAGAGAACTTTCATTTAGCCAGGCTTAATTAATGTCCAATTTCTTTGGTTCAGTAAATGTTTCCTAGATTCCTCCTACATGTAGGTGCACTTCTAGGACCAGGGCATCCAGAGGTGAGTAAGAGGCTATTTCTGCCTGAAGTTGCTCAATCTAGGAGAGAGAACAGATACAAATCATTAAAATACAGTGTGAAATGTTCACCTTTATAGAATGTTTGTATCTGTTTGGGACAAGCAAAGCCAGTATATAGTGTAACAGTGAGTATTGGAGTATTGGTTACCAAAGGAGTTAATACATCAGTGATCTGAAATTAGAATGAATCCTAGGGCTTAGAATGCTTATTACATATTATGTGGGTTAGTTTGTTTTGGTTACTAGATAAGTAATGGAGAGGTTTTATTTTTTTAATTTTTATTTATTTTTTTAAGATTTTATTTATTTATTTGACAGAGAGAGAGAGACAGCCAGCGAGAGAGGGAACACAAGCAGGGGAAGTGGGAGAGGAAGAAGCAGGCTCCCAGCGGAGCAAGGAGCCCAATGCGGGGCTCGATCCCAGGACCGTGGGATCACGCCCTGAGCCAAAGGCAGACGCTTAACGACTGAGCCACCCAGGTGCCCTGATGGAAAGTTTTTAAAGTGATTAAAGATTAGTTTCCTTTTTTTTTTAATTAAAAAAAAATTTTTTTTTAGAGAGAGAGCGTGGGGGTGGGGAGAGAATCTTAAGCAGGCTCCATGCCCATTGTGGAGCTTGATTTCATGACCCTGAGATCATGACCTGAACTGAAATCAAGAGTTGGACGCTTAACTGACTGAGCCACCTAGGCGCCCCAGATTAGTTCCCTTTTGATGGCTTCTTTCAAGGTTATATTCTTGAGGATATAAAACAGGATAAAAACTTGGTTGTTGGGCCAGACAACCATCAAGTGGGAACAAATAGTTATACCCCTGGTAGTGGTATAAGGGTCAAATGCAGGTTGCCCAGGATCCAGAGCTCAGTGAGAGAGAGGCCCAATCATCTATAGGAAATACACGTAAGTGGAGTACTGTGGGACCGAGAGAGGTGAGTAGCGCAAAGCTGGGTCTTGCTCATGGGCAGTGGAGTAGGAGCAGGGTCTGAGCAGATTGTAGAATAGCATTGTACTGTTTGGTGTCTGAAGCGTTGGTCTCTGGTTTCCCACCTGTTTAAAAGAAAAGGACAAAATCAACATTTGGTTAAGCTATATAAATTGCCAATAATTGATCTTTTTGATCTATAAAAATAGCAATTTCGGGGGAATGAAGCATGAGAGACTATGGACTCTGAGAAACAAACTGAGGGCTTCGGGGGGGGGGAATGGGATAGGGTGGTGATGGGTAGTAAGGAGGGCACGTATTGCATGGTGCACTGGGTGTTATACGCAACTAATGAATCATCGAACTTTACATCAGAAACCAGGGATGTACAGTATGGTGACTAACATAATATAAAAAAACATTAAAATAAAAAAAAATAGCAGTTTCATATGGTTTAATCTAATATTTGCTGAGTGCTTACCCAGGACTTGTCAGTCTCCTAAGGAGTCTAAATATACTACCTAATTTTAATTTAAAATTTTTGCAAGCACCCTACAAGATAAATCTCCAATCTATAGAGAGGAAACCAAAGATTAAAATGGTGGAGGTGACATACTCCCAAGACAGAAAGTTACTAAGTGAACAGCAATCTCTCTGGCTCAAAAGCCAGAGATTCTTCAGATTTGCCAGTGTTTTAATCAGTACATTAAGTTGTGCAACCCCTGTGAAATTAGACAACAAATAGGAGATGGTTTTCATCAGGAGAGCTAGTGAACCAAGTACCAAACCCTATGTCCATAGGATTTGCTTCCTCCTTGTTTTCTCTGCCTCTGGCCTCTACAGTTTATCTCCTTGTCATCCTCTGTTTCATCCGTCCTCCTTCCACTCCCTCCCTGCTTTTATCTCCCTCTCTCTGCAGTTGTGAAGAAATAAGTACGTAAAAGTTGGTACAGCACAGATAGGACCGTGTAGCGAATAGCGATCACTTTACAGAATCACTTTAAGATATGGAAGAACATTCAGGCTCTATTAAGTGAAAAACAAAAGTTTACAATGAAGTGAGAAGTAGTTGATCCAGCTATCTGTCATCTGTCTCTCTGGTTATTTTGCTAGGGGAAAATATCTGAAATGGTATAATTGATAGTCATCTCTGAGAAGACAGACGCTTCTGCTAATCTGATTTTTCTCCTTAGTTTTCTACTATTATTTTTATTGATAATAAAACAAAAATGTAGTATTGTTGTTTTCAGGTCATCTAAAAAAACTTGGTTAATGGGGACTTTCAAGGATGATTATTTTTGGTAATCAGGCGAACTCTTAGAAAATACTTTCTAGATGCATCCTTAGTGGCTTATCTTGTGACATTTCAAAATGTTCTGCTTTTTGCCCTTCAGTTCTTGCCAAAGTAGGTATTACTAAAATGCTCAGCTACACATAAACTGTAACAATGCCAGTTTATGGTTTCTCTTTGTAAGTTCTGATTTTTGAATTTGCTGCACCACTAGATCATTAAAGTTTAAATATTACAAATGAGCATGGTATGTTCTGAGAGTGACATTATTCTGAAGCAGTTTCATTTAGTTTGAATAAAGTTTTGACCTCACCAGCAAGATACCAAATAAGACTAACCTCTTCTGAGGGCAGAATAAATTGGCTACTTTTGTGTTACATAAGGAAAATGCCCGTGTTTTTTTTTGCTTATAGAATATGTCTTAAATGTACAATAGACACTTAGTAAATGTCCTTCCTATATTTCTCTTTTATCTCTTTGCTGATGATGAATAGTCTAGTTAGAATATCTATTTTGAGGGGCGCCTGGGTGGCTCAGTCATTAAGCGTCTGCCTTCTGCTCAGGGCGTGATCCCAGCCTTCTGGGATCGAGCCCCACGTCAGGCTCCTCTGCTGGGAGCCTGCTTCTTCCTCTCTCACTCCCCCTCCTTGTATTCCCTCTCTCGCTGGCTGTCTCTCTGTCAAATAAGTAACTAAAATCTTAAAAAAAAAAAAAAAAAAAAAAGAATGTCTATTTTGAGCTTATAAAATTTCCAGGAATATGCCTCTGTCAATATCTGTGAATGTTGTAGGTATCTCCCTGGTTAGTAGATATGGGTAAATTTTGGTTAATAGATGTGGGGGTAAAATTTGCTTGGGGGTAAAATTTGCTTATGAGTAATTTGTGGTTCCATCATCTAAATAACTTAAATTTTAGGAAAATATTAGGAAATATAGGTGGCATCCAGAGAAGATTTTTGTGTTTGGGGGGAAAGGTTTGTTTGTTTATTTGTTTGTTTGTTTGAGAGAGCCTCAAGCAGATTCTGTGCTGAACACAGAGCCTGATGTGGGGCTCCGTCTCACGACCCTGAGATCAGGACCTGAGCTAAAACCAGGAGTTGAACACTTAACTGACAGAGCCACCCAGGCACCCCTGATTATTTTTTAATAATCAAGAACTTAAAAAAAATATGGAAGAGCTTTTACAATCCAGTTTAAAAAAACAGTAACTCTCGGGGGCGCCTGGGTGGCTCAGTCATTAAGCGTCTGCCTTCTGCTCAGGGCGTGATCCCAGCATTCTGGGATCGAGCCCCACGTCAGGCTCCTCCACTGGAAGCCTGCTTCTTCCTCTCCCACTCCTGCTTGTGTTCCCTCTCTCGCTGGCTGTCTCTCTGTCAAATAAATAAATAAAATCTTAAAAAAAAAAAAAACAGTAACTCTCAAAAAGATGGATAAAGAACACAAATGAGCAACTCAGAAAAAAATATACAGATGCCCAATAAATATATATACCACCTAAAAAAATAATTTACTTTCAAAGAATTTTGAATTTATAGTACAAATAATTAATACAATCTCTATGTATGTACATATGTATGTACCCATTATCTTTATCTTCATACTTTTTGAGAGCAGGCTGCAGACATGATGTCCTGTCACTCCTAAATATTCCACTGTGTAATTCCCAACAAGAAGGCCTCTCTTGTACCTATCCTGCATTCAGGCCTCTAAATCAGGAAGTCAGTATGGGTATAATACTACCATCGTATCCACAGATCCCTTTTAAATTTTACCAACTCTCCTAAGAATGTCTCTTTTTCCTTCCTGGTCCATGCTTTATCCAGGAATTCATGTTGCATATGAGAATCTTCAGACTACTTCAATCTAAAACTGTTTCCTAGTTTTCCCTATATTTTGTATTCTTTTGAGTTTTAAGGAATACAGGAATAAGGAATTATTTAGGATAACTTCTTCATCCTGGGTCTAGTTTTTCTCATTGTCAAGTGCCACACAGAAAGTTGTTCTTTGGTTTTCAGTATATTCCATTATTGCACCACTGACAATTGAGGCATACTCCAGAATTATGCCAGTACGCTGTTCATCAGACCTCCACTCATCAGTTTAGCATCTATAGACAATGCTCTGAATCTATCACCTTTAAGATGGCTGACAAAAGATGATTCTCTGTTTCCATCATTGCTGCTACGTTTATTAACATTCTACTGTAAGGAAGAACTTTCCCTTTTCTGCATTTACTTACTTATTCATCATTCATTCATTTGTCAGTATGGACTCATGGATGCCAGTTTTAATGAGTGGGTTGTAATTAGTTACTGAGTTTTTAAACTGAGGTATAATTTACTTACAGTGGAATATATACATCTTAGTCATTTTTGACATATATATATATATACATGCCTATCAAAGATAACTAGTATTTATTTTGATGCTCAAAGTTTCCCCCATTTGGCCAGTAGGAACCCCTTCAGTTGGCTCCTGTGTCTCTTTGAAATGTCTCCTATTATTTGTTGAACATTTCCTTACTTTCTGGCTCAAGATGTTTCAAATTCTTCTTGTAGTTTCCCTGCCCAACTTTGAAGTCAGCCATTTCTCCGAAGATCTTTGGTTTCTTTTAATGTAGGATGGGATTTAGAAATCAAGAGATGGACCATTGGTATGTTTTTTTGTTACCGGGCTATCAGTTGCTCTTGGGCCTTCTAGGTGGACAGAATTAGGAAAATATATGTATGTATATATGTGCACACACACAAATACACACACACACACCTGTTACTACTCACTCATTTTTCTATGTGTATATATTATGCAACTATGAATTCCTATTTCTAATTCCAGGCCAATACCTTAGATTTCTTTTTTTTTTTTTTTTAAGATTTATTTATTTTAGAGAGGGAACACCACAGGCAGGGGAGGGGCATTGGGAGAGGGAGAGAGCAAATCTTTTTTTTTTTTAAAGATTTTATTTATTTATTTTTTAAAAAAATCTTTTTATTTTTATTTTTTTTTTTTATTTATGTGACAGACAGCCAGCGAGAGAGGGAACACAGCAGGGGAGTGGGAGAGGAAGAAGTAGGCTCCCAGCGGAGGGGCCCGATGTGGGACTCGATCCCGGAATGCCGGGATCACGCCCTGAGCCAAAGGCAGACGCCTAACGACTGCGCTACCCAGGCGCCCCAGATTTTATTTATTTATTTGACAGAGAAAGAGAGAGAGCACAAGCAGGGGGAGCAGCAGGCTCCCTACTGAGTAAGGAGCCCGATGCAGGGCTCAATCTCAGGACCCCAGGATCATGACCTAAGCTGAAGGCAGAGGCTTAACCAACTGAGCCACCCAGGCACGCCCAAAGAGAGCAGAACTTAAGCAGGCTCCCCGTCCAGCGCAGCATCCGATGCAGGACTGGATCTCTCGGCCCTGAGATCACAACCTGAGCCAAAACCAAGAGTTGAATGCTTAACCGACTGCACCACGCAGGCACTCCACCTTAGACTTCCTTATAGCCTTTCCCCTCCCCTCCTTTTAAATTTCTTTGGCAGGGAGAAACATGGCCCCACTATCCTCAGTATATTTACTTATTTGATCAGTCAGTTTACTTATTTGGTGAGTATAACACATTTAATTATGCTGCTCACTTCCTCTGTCTCTGCTCAGCTCCCACCATGTCCTTAGCGACAGGATGGGCCTGCGCTTCCATGCGACTCCTACAGCTGCCTCCTCGTTACCTTGTATACTCAGCATCTGTCCTTGGTGTCTGTCCTCCCCAACTCTTAGCCCTTAGTACCACATGAAAAGGAAGAGAGGAAATGGTCCTGGAGAAGATTTTAAAGTTAGATTACAGTTTTCTTTATTTCTTCAGTGTACTTAGTTTTTTTATGTTCTAAAAAATTGTGCATTTTCATTTTTAAATGACATACCCTTTGGCATATAGGTGTATTTTTCATTCATTCATCTGTTGGAATTATCTCTGCTATTGTTTTAATGCTTCTTTGAGATTGTCATATACGAAAGGTCGTTTTCCTAGATTATTGTTACACTATGTGTTTAAGTACATTTATTTACTAAGGGTTTTAGCATCAAATTTAGTACTCTTGTTCTCTGTTTCTCCTGGCTGCATTGGCACTGCCACAACCAGTTTGAATGCTTACCCATCTGAAGAAACTACCTCAATAAAATGTCATCAGCCATGTTTTGCTTTTTAAAAAATACATCTTGAATAACTGAATACTTCCTAGGCAGTGTCAACATTAGTCAGCCATTTGGAGAATTGATTCAACTATTGTCTTTCTGAAGCTTACTTCAAATATTTGGTGTAGTGCACATTAGAAATTACTGTTGGTTCCTTTGGGCAGTTTTATGTTTCACTGGCATTTTGGCTTCTTAAAGGATTATTATCCACCAATAGCTAATTTAAAAATCGCTTATGCTTTTAAGTGTTCCCATGGAATTCAATGGTTTTTAGATGCCAGTTAGGGCATTTGGTAGATTGACTAGAAAAATAATTGTTTAAGCAATGCTGGATAACTGTGAGGTAGCCGTTGCCTTGACAACTAGAAAACTGTTCTGTTTGCTAAACAAAGGGATGGTAATTTAGTAGTTTAATTTCCTTTTTGGCATGGAGGTGCTGCATAATAACATTTTATTTTAGCCTCTGAGATGGTCCATATTATTGACCAAAATCAGAGAAGCAGAGCAAAAAGAGAAGGTAAGAGTATTTTTCTGGTTTAAAGACATGTATATCTAACAGGGTCAGTGTTGGTCCAGGTAATTTTAGTTAACCAGCTGAATAATTCTTTGTATATCTCTATTGTACCAAAGACCAGGAGCCCTAAAATAGGTATATAGTCTTGGTTGTCTCTCTACTATACTTAAGGGTTGTGATGTACTTCATAATGGAACAATCCTGCACTTTAACCTCTCTCGCTACTAGAATCAACAGGATTTGAATTGCATGAGGGGAATAATATTTAAACACCTCCTCTCCAGCTTCCTCTGTATTATACACAATTATACTGGCATCTGTTCTATTTGTGTGGAATCTCTTTTGTATAGGACTTAAAAATTCTTTTTAACTCACAATTTTCCTCCAAATTATTGAGTAATAGTAACAGTCTTTATTTGGCACTGTATGCCGAGCCATGTTCCAAGCACTTTACATGTAGCATTTCACGTCTCATCCCTGTGAGATAGTCACTCTTTTATTATGAGGTACAGAGGTTCCAGTCCAGGATCACCTAGCAACTAAGTGGTAGGTTTGAGCCTAAGCAATCTAATTCAAGAGCCTGTGCTCTTAATTTACTATCTTGTACTGACACTCATTAATATACTCATTCTAAATACATTAGCGAGTACAGAAAAGTATTAATAAGAAAAATAAAAATAACCCATAATCCCAGTCACTACAGATTAGAATACTTTCCTCCCCCTTTAGATTATAATACTCTTTACTGTTCTCATGAAGTGATGTGGTATCTGGGTTTCTTTCAAAATAATCATTGTTTAAGAGGAATGGGTAGGAATTTAGATGAGACAAAATTGCGTTGATAATTGTGGGAGCCAGATTATGAGTATGTGGGGGATTTATTACGCAGTCCCATCTTCTTTTGCATATGTTTGAAATGTTCCTTAGTATACTTTTTATTTTTGTTTTCTTAGAGCATGTGTGCCTGAGGGACAGGGAGGGGAGCAGAGGGAGAGGGAGAGAGAATCTTTTTTTTTCTTTTTAAGATTTTATTTATTTGTGTGAGAGAGGAGAGGGCGAGTGAGAGAGAGCAAGAGAGTACAAGCAGGGGGAGAGGGAAAAGCAGGCTCCCCATTGAGCAGGGAGCCCAGCATGGGGCTCCATCCCAGGACTCTGGGATCATGAACTGAGCCAAAGGCAGCCTGAGCCACCCAGGAGAGAGGGAACACAAGCAAGGGGAGTGGGAGAGGGAGAAGCAGGCTTCCCACGAAGCAGGGAGCCCGAAGCAGGGAGCCCGATGCAGGGCTCGATCCCAGGACCGTGGGATCATGACCTGAGCTGAAGGCAGACGCTTAACGGCTGAGCCACCCAGGTGCCCCTTAGTATACCTTTTAAAAAGCAAAGAACATGCCACTTGTAACAAATCAAAAAGAGACACCCCCCCCTTTTTTTTTCTTTTTAAAGACAGGAACACTGGGGCACCTGGGTAGCTCTGTTGGCGTCCACCTCCTGGTTTCGGCTCAGGTCATGATCTCAGGGCTGTGAGACTGAGCCCCGCATCAGACTCTGCACTGAGCATGGAGCCTACTTAAGATCCGCTCCCCACCCCACCCTCCGTGTGCTTGTGTGCTCTCTCTCTCTAAAAAATAAAAAAGAACAGGAAGACTTACTTTGAATGAAATGTTTTTATACACATATCCCTTCATTCCATTCCCTTTCCCATAGGTTAATCCCTTTTTAGCAGTTAATCATATCTTTATTATGTATACATATATTTTTTAAAGATTTTATTTATTTGACAGAGATAGAGACAGCCAGTGAGAGAGGGAACACAAGCAGGGGGAGTGGGAGAGGAAGAAGCAGGCTCATAGCGGAGGAGCCTAACGTGGGGTTCGATCCCATAACGCCGGGATCACGCCCTGAGCCAAAGGCAGACGCTTAACCGCTGTGCCACCCAGGCGCCCCTATTATGTATATTTTTATATATGTATAATATAAATATATCTGATTATTTTTGCATTTCTAGGAAAAGCTTAACTGACTGAGCCCCCAGGTGCCTCCTTTTTTTCTTTTTAAAATGCTAGAGGCAAAAATCTCATTTTAAATGATTGCTTATTGGACACCTGGGTGGCTCAGTTGGTGAAGCAAAGGATTCTTGATTTCAGCTTAGGTTGTGATTGCAGGGTCATGGGATTGAGCCCGGCTCTGCTCTTGCTTCGAAGTCTGCTTGTGATACACTTTCTCCCTCGGCCCATTTCCCCACGTGTGCACCCGTTCTCTCTCTCTCTCTCTCTCTCTCAAATCTGAAAAAAAAAAGGGGGGTGCCAAATCTGAATTTACATCGGTTTAATGGCTTGTTTGCCCACCTTGAGTGTTTCATAATAGTAATAGTAATTGTTAACGGCTAAATACTTGAGGCCTCATAATTGGGTGCTTATTATTGACCATGTTTTCCTGATGTGGAAACTGAAGCTTAGAGAGGTTTAGTAGCCTACAAAAATTCATCTAGTTCGTGTAAGGAATAGAGCTGGGGTAAGGACCTTGTCTTTTCTCTCTGTGCTATTAGTCGCCTTTATTACTTTATGTTATATTAATGATAGAATGATAATTTATGCTCTGCTAAAATTATGTACACAAGTCTGACCATGTAGGCAGGTTATGGATTTCATTTGTTTTTCTGTAGAAATTCTCATTCATGTTTTGGTTAGCATAGTTTCACTTAGAGATGATTATGTGTCTCAGTGTCCCATTTTGACCATCTCTGTAACCCCCAGGCTTTGAGAAACACTTACTAGACAGAGGTATATGTTCATTTAATGGTGAGAATTTAGGAAAAGAAAGGTAACTTACCTAAGATGCAAAACAAAATAACAGAGGCAGAAAATCAGACCATAGGCTTTGCTTTACATGTGTTGCCTTTAACAGATTAACACTGTTCTAACAGTGTGTTTCAGTTTAGCAGGAGTTTATTAGACTTTGGTTTCCCTTTTCAAGTATTTTTTTAATAGACATTTTCTTTATGTGTTTTTCTAATTCCTTTTCATGTGTTCTAGCTTGAAGGAAGGGAAATATTACCCTTCAGAATAATAATTTGCCTCCACAACATTTGAGGTAATTATTAACTCTTTTCTGTTAGCATGGATTTTTATGTTGGTAAGTGTGGATTTTTATGTTGGTAAGGATGTGAGATAGGCTTGGTTTTGGGGAAAAATCTCTTTTAAATTTAAGTTGAATAAATCTGCTCAATAAACATATTGTGATAGCTTGCTATTGTTGGAATGTTGGCAGGATTTGGTATGAGTATTAATGAAAAGAATAGGTAAATGGGTTTCTGTATACTAGTAGTCTAAATATATTACTATTCTATTCCCTTTTTTGTTTACAATTCTCTATAATAAAAATACCTAAAAAACGTATCATTTCTTAAATACTTGTTTCTGAATAGGCACAAATGCGCAACTTTTAGTTGTTTTCTTGTTTTTTTCCCTTCATTTCACAATTTCTTGTTCCTCATCAATATTCATTTATTTTAACTATACTATTTGTCTATGAAAATAAAATTTACCGGCTAATAAGGCACGATGTGTTAATGGGAGAGGTTTGCAAACTGTGGAGAATAATGTCTATGGTCATGAAGACAGCCCCGCCATTTGCTTTTGTAGCGGTAACACACAATACCAGTTGAACCACAAAGTGAATTGATATCTTTCTGAGATTTTCTTAAAATTTCTGGATGAAGTGCTGTATGTCTGTTTCATAGTCTTGCTGTAGTAAAGCCACTAGCTTGTCTGGAATTTAACCAAGAATTTGACCAAGGGAAATGGTATTTTAAGAGGGTTAAGGCAAGTAGGTAAAGTAGAAAAATAAATTTATTAACTTTAGGTGCAAGAGTAGTACAAAGGTATCAAAGTTGTAATCAATGATAGCAACAAATGTAAGTAGTAGTAATTCAGAAATTTTTGTCTTTCTATGAGGGTATACTTCTGTTATGGCATAAATGAATTGAAATATGGGCATTTTCCTAGGTAGATTTTTTTTTTTTTTGGTAACTTTCTTTTTTAAAGTGACTCTACATCCAATGTGGGCCTTGAACTCATAGCCCCAAGAACAAGAGTCGCATGCTCTGCTGACTGAGCCAGCCAGCTCCCCTGCCACAGATTTTAAAAACCGTATATTTGGTATAGTTTGTGTTCTTTTTAAAAATACTTTTCATGAAATAAATAGAATGTGAAATTAATGGCTATTAAGGAGGTGACCCTGATATTTTTAGTTGTAGTACCTTTGTCTTGGTTTATGTGCTACTTCCCACCTTTAAAAAAAAGTTACAGTTATTTGAT
Source organism: Ursus maritimus (assembly GCF_017311325.1). Taxonomy (NCBI): domain Eukaryota; kingdom Metazoa; phylum Chordata; class Mammalia; order Carnivora; family Ursidae; genus Ursus; species Ursus maritimus. The sequence continues at coordinate 71,310,877 of NW_024426885.1, read as the reverse complement.
TATAGTACTTTTGGTATAGCATTAGAATTTATATCTTTTTTTTTTGATAGATCACTCCCAGTGTGTATTATCCACAACTATTGGGATGAATTTATTTTAAGATCCAAATGATATTTATATTTTCATCATTCACTGCTATATTAACAGCATTTCCCCACCTTATGTTCTATAGCATAATGTTCTGTAGAATCTATAGATGTTAATAGGTATTAATAGAAAAAAACGGTTTATTTGGACAATGAGGCAGAGTAGGGGTTTATTCAATAAACTGATTTTCCCAAACTTTCTCCTCCTTTTCTTTTTGGTGGAGCATCTCAGGATATTAGTATTTCTTGTAAAACACTTCACAAAAAGTTACTTACATAACCTTCCTTTGACTGTGCAATTGATTAATATAAGCAGAACTCCTTAAAATTACAGCTCTTATACAGAAGTGTACCTGATTGTAAAGAGTCAGAGCAGCCAGATTAGGACTGTTAACTAAATCACATACACACAATAAAAAAATAAATTACAAGTGAGGAAACTGAAAATATTTAACATATAAGGGTAAATAAACAGTGAACCCATGCCAGAGCATTTAAGATTTCCCAGATTGGATTTCTTCTTACAGTTTTCTCCAGTTGTTTGAAATACAGGTAATTCTTCCCGCCCCTTCTGTGCTATTATTCTCCCTTAGATTTGTCTACCCTAGAATCGTCTAGGGATGTGAAAAGGTATTCTGAATTTGGGTGGCTGTTAAGATGTAGCCTAAATATTTGAGGCTTTTAAGGATCTGCCTTCTCTTTAGGTGATCATAGGGTTAATAAATGTTTGAATGAATGGGTAGATGGAAGGGTGGATAGAATGATAAACTTCTGATTAAGCTGATTCATATCATGGACTATATGTATTTTATATAGAGAAAAAAGATGTATTTTTATTTTGTACGATGTACATTTAAATAGGGTTTTTGATACATAGATTTTACTAGTTTTTAAGTTAGAGTATTTTATGGATGGTTCTTGTTAACAAATACATTCCATTATTACAACTTTTATAGCTGTAATAGGATAGATCTGCCAGTCTGAAGTCTAATTGTGCTAAAGAATTAGAGACTTTAAATCTAATTATATCTGTTTGCATTTTTAGGCCCTTGATGAGCCTCCCTATTTGACAGTGGGCACTGATGTGAGTGCTAAATACAGAGGAGCCTTTTGTGAAGCTAAGATCAAGACAGCAAAAAGACTTGTCAAAGTCAAGGTACAGTATATGTAGATCTTATAAGTTATATGTTCGGTATTTGATATTTAAACTTGTATTGGGTGGGTGTATTTAAGACTTTTTTTTCTGCAAGATGAGTTTAGTTTCTATATGAGGGTTGTCAAATGCCTGAAAACAAAACATTATTTGGAATATTAAAGTATTCTAATTAGAACGAAGTTATGTTATTACAGATTGATATTTTGAATGCCGTTTCAGCATGGACAGGCTTGGTACTCTCTGTGTTGTTAGCCTTTTAGAGCTGGAAAGGACCTTAGAAGTCATGTAGTTTAATTCTTAATTTTACATCCCCCCCCCCACCATTTTAACCATCAAGTTGAGATGTGATTTATAATTGATGGTGTTTTAGATAACAATAAAATAAGATAGATCTAGTTGTTGATTTCCTTATCCTCTACCTTTCTTAACAAAACCTTCCTTAAATACTTGTTTTTTGTCTCAGGTAATGCAGAAAAAGAAATGTAATTGTTTACATTTTAGTGAATTATCAGTGTTGAAAAATATAGAACAAGTGCAATATTTGAAGGTAGATATTTATTCATTTGTCAATTATTTACTGAGTGGTAAACTGTGCAGGCTACTCTGTTAGATGGAAGGAGGCTGAGGACATGAGGATGACCTGATCTTTGTCCCCAGGGGATTTATAGTGCAGGTTAGCAGATACCCTGTAAAACATTGGTTTGAGTACCACCGAGTCAAGCAGGCCACAGAGATGGTGTATGTCCAGTGGAGTTTCAGATTCTCTTCTGGAGCTTTTACATGCTTATATCCTAGGTTCTTTCCTTATGCATGGATGTGTTGCAAAAAGCTTCCTGTGATTGTGATTTACATTCCTAGTTAAGATCCATTTTGATAACACCTTTAAATTAACTGTAAACCTGAAGGAGTGTAGTCTTGGCACACCATGCCTTAAGTTTTCACTTGTGTGGTACCCGTGAGCTCTTTCATGATTTGATTTTTATGGATACTCTTATAGTGTTCGTATAGTGCCTTTCCCTGTTCTGATTTCACACGCTGGTGTTCCCTGAACACTCATTTTTCTGCCACCAGTATCTTGGAAATGAAGAGAGAGTTTTTTATCAGTTTCCTCACTCTTGCAGACAGAGCTTCTACTGGTACATGCAGTACCTTACTATGAATTAGACAAAAGCCCTTCCTCCTGGTAGATAACTTCTTTAGTAGAGCTTGGCATACAGGTAAGACTTCTGTGTTAGTTAAAAAAAGGTGTTCCCTTTGGACAGGAGCAGTTTTACTCCAGGACCCATGCTTTGCTTTGCAGAGCACAGTCAGACTGCCCTGACTTGCAGTCTCAGCTGGGTGTTGCTGTGTAATGAATGAACCAGCTAAATGGCATATATCACTCCTGCCATTTCTTGCTATTAATACAAGGAAGAGAACTGTTGGTTTCTACTGCTTCTGTTGATAGCACAGAGTACCAGTACCTTGTGCATTGTAAATAATGGATATCTAAAACTTACTAATTTTTTTGGCTGCTCTAAAAATCTGTTTATAATTCAAAGTTAATTATTTTCTCAACAGTTATAGTGGTATACTTCTGGTTTGTTTATGATTCACACAGAGTTAATACATTTTCAACAATTTGTTGGTATACTTCTTCCTCATCAGTTTTCATTTATTAAACACTTACTATGTGCTAAGTACTATATTAGGTATTGAAACCTAGTATTAAAATCTGATCTCTGTCATAAAGTGGCTTACAGTTTGAGTGAGTGACAGAAATAACTCAACACATAATTTAAATAAAGCATGGTAATGCTTTTGTGTGAGACAGAAATGCCTGGGATGCTGTGAGTATAGGACATCTCTTTTCATAACTTATTTGTGAGCATATTACGTAGATTGATTACCATAGACATCTGATAAGACCGTGTTGATGGTTCAATCCCTATAGGAACTCTTGCTTTTTATAGGGAAAACACCTTTTTCTACATCGAATACTGGAAGCTATGTTATTTTTCACCAACTAATGTGAAATATTTAAACTTAACCCTTATTTTAACTTAATATCCTCACATCTGGTTTCCCATTCTCTGATTTCTGTACTAATACAGAATACGGTAAACTTCTGGAGCTGGACTGCCTGAGTTTGAATCTTAGCTCTACCATGTATCGGTTCTGTGATCTTGGACTCATTACTTATACTTTCTGCTCCTCAGTTTTCTTATCAACAAAGTGGGAACAATCCTACCTACCTAATAACGTTGTTGTAAAGATTATATGTTTAATGCTTGAGCCTGATGCTTAGCTCTCAGTAAATGTTTGTGGCGACTGCTTATTATTAAACTAGGCCTTCACAGAATGATATAGGACCCAGTAGCCTAAGGTCTTCACCTGTTTTTCCCCCCTCATTTTTTAGGAAAAGAAATTATATTACTAAAGTCATAGCTAATAGTACTGAATAAAGTCTGATACATGAAACACCAGCTGATTTAATCTGGGAAGTTGTCTGTTTAAATAATAATTTTTTCAGTTAATCTGCTTAGGGATTGAGATTTTGTATACACTAGACAGCTGTGTTAGATTACTTCTAATGAAAACGAATTCATGTGTTGATGAGCTTGTGTCACTTGATTTTTTTGTGTGGGCTTGTTGCTAATTAAATTTATATCTCTAGGTAACATTTAGGCATGATTCTTCAACAGTGGAAGTTCAGGATGACCACATAAAGGGCCCACTAAAGGTAATTCATTTGTTTATTCTTTATTAATTCTGATGCTTCAGTGGGAGACAAAAATTTATACTTGGTCATTTCTTTTTAATCATTGGCTGTTATCGAGTTGATAATCATAATTCTTTCTAAATAGACCAGTGGAAAACAATAGAATGTTCAGTGAAACTTGTTGTGACAGGAAAGCCTGTGTTCAGAAATAAAGTGAACATCAAGGAAGCAGTGACTGTTTTTTATTTACTCATCTGTTTCCTTTTCGCCATGTTGCACTTCCAGAAGTAATAGGTGACGAATTAGGGATTAAGTGATGGAGGTTCTGTGATGATGTGAAAAGTGAGGAAAAAACCCCAACACATTAAGAACCTCAGGGTTTTATTTATTTATTTATTCATTTATTTTAAGATTTTATTTATTTGAGAGAGAGAGAGAGCGTGCATACAAGTGTGGGGAGGGGCAGAAGGAGAGAGAGAAGCAGACTCCCCCCTGAGCAGGGAGCCTGACATGGGGTTTGATCCTACTACCCTGAAATTATGACCTGAGCGGAAGGCAGACGCTTAACCAACTGAGCCACCCAGGTGCCCCAAGGAGCTTTTAGAGTGCTAATTTGTTGAAGCAACTACAGGCAAATGAAATTTTTTAAGGGTTATCAGGCAATTAAAGTGATAAGCATGTTACATACAGATAATTTTATTTATTTGCATTCATTTCTCCTCACTGGCGGGTGAAATGAGTGCTGTTCTACTTTCTACTAGTGAGCAAGCTAAAGGGAATGTGTGGGTAGCCACTGTGCGCTCTTTGGCCCTTTTGAATGTCTGAAAATTGGACAATGGCCTGCCTGGGTGAATTTTAAGAAATGGTAACAGAATTGAAGAAATATTTATAGATACAAGAAAAATTCTTTACCAACAGAACTGTGCTTTTGGGGGAATTAGATATGTGTACCTGCCAGTTGTTTGTTTATAGTTGATTTAAAGACTTTTTTTTTTTTTATTTAAAGACTTTTAATTGGATCCCCAGAGCATTAGTAGGCACTATAGAGAGCTAAAGCTTGTAATTAAAAAAAAAAAAAAAAATTCTTGCCTTATAAAAATTCTCTTCCACCATTTCTGTTTTGTAGGGTGCCATTTTTAATGTTACGCGTACATGTTCATCATTTGCAGGGACCAAACAAAACAAAACATATATACTTATAATACGATGCTTGCCACCATTTATTTAGCACTTCGTATGTGCTAGTATTTTGCACATACTATCTTATGTAATCCTAATAGCTCTTTACAGAAGACGCTAAAGGTATGTAAAATAATCTAGCCATGCCAGCCAGTAATGACAGAGCCAAAATTCTGATAGGGTCACCCCTTTGTAATTGAAGCATGTGCCCTCTGAATGTTCAGAACACATACACATCCGTACTTTATTTGTGTTTTTGCCTCAGAAGCACACCAGCATAGCTCTCACTGAGTGGTGCCCTGTTCACACTGGCTCGGGCCAGCTCCTACCAGCTACAAAGTACGCTCAGTGTTGTGAAGAGATAGAAAAGGCAACTACTTTGTATCCTCAAGCCTTCTTTTTCTCCCTCTGCTCTTGCCTCTTTGTGGCACAGTTGGTTTATTTTACTTGTTTGGCTTTTCTTACTTTATTAAATTGTTCTTTGTGATAAGGAGTAAGGACCATTTTGATTTTGACATAAGCAGGTATATTATATTTTGGTCTCAAGGTTGTTAAAGTTTTTTTTGTCTATTGTTTGTGTGTGTGTGTGTGTGTGTGTGTGTGTGTGTGTGT